>NC_061073.1:15574356-15774356 GCF_021917145.1 Hypomesus transpacificus
GTTTGACAAGTGGGTTGTTGATTGTATTTTGTAAAGCCCAACTTTTGTTGCCAACCGTGTATGATTCTACATGTGCAACCTAATTTTTTCCTTGTGGCATAGCACAACAATGTTCATCAGCTTTTTTTACCCACATTTCACTGAAGCACAGTATACTCGAGATGAAAGCTAAGAAGTGCAGAAGCCTGAATATTATCTTCAGACACAACAAATATTTCAGAGTTGAGCAAAGAGGTTAACCGTCTCAGCCATCAGCTTGTTAACTTTCTTCATAAAAAATTTCAATGGAGATCTTCATTGCATGTTTTGCTTACTTTAGGACTAGGCTTAATCAATTTCTGGAAAACTAGGCCTTGATGTTTGATGTCTACATTTTTATGAATCTATAATTGCTTACCATATCAGAATAACACATTATGGAGAAAAAAAGTAGGTGAACAAAGGAAAATGATTGTGATATAGTGTCTGACCAGAAGACCAGACACATTAACAAACTTTTACATTTAGTGATGAGACTTTTTTTTGCATTTTCCCAAAGAGAATGTTTTTCAATTCATCCGACATTAGTCTGTTCCTGTAAATATGAGAATGCGAAAACAAATATACTCAGGGCTGGGGACTGAACTAGTGTTCAATGTGCACACATGGCCTCCTTATTGTAACATTCAACCCCTCAGCATGTGCTTGACATTTATATAAAATCCATATTTAGTCATAAAAGCAATTTTCTATACAATATAGCAGACATTGCTACTGACGGTAACACATCAGTGACAGCTAAGTTTAGCACTCAGTGAAGACGGCTCTTTTACAGTTTGCACTTACCAAAGCAGATGGCATTGGCAACACTCAACAACCTCACTCTCAATCTCTCTAAATATAGTTCAGTTAGGACTGTATTCACTTCTCATTTGATCCTTGATGACATACAATCAAGTACACAGTGACAGCTTACAGTACTAACTAGGGGCGCAGAAAACACTGTCATTGATTAGACTATTAAGTGTAACCAATACTCCCTAACCCAGGATTAAATGACTAAATTAATAATGTTGGTATTTTTTGTATTTTTAGTGGTAACTTATATTTTATTTTATGACAATTTATATTTTATTGTCCATTTTATTTAATTCTAATTCCACTTAGTACTGCTAGTTCATGTACCCTATGTATCCTTAGAATGGAGTCAGATGGCTGAGCGGTGAGGGAGTCAGGCTAGTAATCAGAAGGTTGCTGGATCGATTCCCCGCCGTGGCAAATGACGTTGTGTCCTTGGGCAAGGCGCTTCACCCTACTTGCCACGGGGGGAATGTCCCTGTATTTACTGTAAGTCGCTCTGGATAAGAGTGTATGCTAAATGACTACATGTAAATGTAGTATAGATAGTCCACATATTTAAGTTTTAGGTTCCTATATGTTTATGGTATGAAACATACAATCATGCCAAAGTAAAATCCTTGTCTGTGCAAACTTTCATGGCAAATAAATCTGATGCTGATGCTGATTCTGATTCTGAAATGGATTATACAAAAAGGAGGCACTTGCTGAAAAGAGTGTGGGCAGCCTGGCCAGATTTATGCCAGTAGAACACGTCAAATCTGACCTGACTGGATAGCAACAGGTGACAGCCAACAAGGGTAACTGCTGATTAAGGTCACACTGCATCCAACAGGGGGATTTCAGGCTGGTATCCGATCCCAAACATCCATTTGATTTGTTTTCCAGAAACTTGCACAGACAACACAAGTCTACGTCGATCAGTAGTCTTTGTGAGAAACATTTATCCCTAATCTGGTCTACAGTCTATAGTTGCTAATCCTAGGTGATAAAAATAGTCCTTGATGGTTTGGTGCCTCCTTGTCACTAGCCCATCCCTTTCAGATTAAGGCGGTATGATACTAATCACGTTAAACAAGCTTGAGCCTGGAGGTGGCATCTGTCTGTCCATGACCCTCGCTCCCCCGTCAGGTGACCCCTCCCCCTGTCTCTGCATGCTGCATATGGAGGTTGGCAAACACAGAGCTGGCTGTATACATCCCTATAAACAACCTCATACAATACAGAAACATTCAAGCAAATTTGGGTTTATGGCATCACCGGCAAAATGTGTAATTTGTTAACCATGATCTGGTACAAGCATCAAAATGGCAGTTTAGAAAGGTGGTGGTTCAGGAGACCCATCCCATGCTTGTTATGCCCTTGCCTTTCTCTGGATCTGGGTCAGCTGACCAAGTGCTACCTGGAGATGGTCATGTGACCCTGAAGCTCAGGACTGAGCATGTGTGGCTGTCCTGTGTGGTTCAGCAAAACTAGTTGTTGCAGGGTGAGAGCCAAGCACCACAAGCTGACCTACACAAAGACAAATAGTGAGACACCCTCTGAGACACTTTGGAGATACAGGGTCGTATGGGATACCTACGTATCAGTCTTCTTTTTTGTTGTTTTTGGGGGGCTTCTCTGCTCTCATGTCTCAGCAAAAGACAGATTTGGGAGGTACAAATTATCGTCTTTAAAAGGTAAGGATGTTAAGTGGGTATTTGTTTATTCATGTGTGGAGGGAACAGATGTCCAAGTTCAAGGAGACCAGAAAAAAACCTGCCATACAATGACAAGAATAAATACATTTCTTCTGACGTTGTTGCAGATGAAATCATCATGGGAGCAGCTAAAGTGGTTATGCTCATTTATCTTGATCAACATAACCTGTTGTTTCATGATGTTAATCATAACTGGAATGGCTGGTATAGACCGTTGACATTTGTTGAAGAGGTGCAAATGAACTGAGCAAATGGTGAGTTATAAAATCCACAATATTGGCATTTCACCCGAACCCAAATCTCCCTTCTGAATCTATCAATTTATTGGTTAAGGTCACTTCTCTTACATAATTTCTTTTGACTGAACTGACTGAGTTAAAGTGACGTAAATACTGTTTATCTTGGAATGGACAACTAGGCCTCCCTGTAGAATGTCTTTGTCTCCTACTAGGTTGGTTTTACAGTCTAGAGTACTATCACTGTGTATTTCAGAAGCAGTGTTTGTGTGCTAGTGACAAAGACATTACGTTATTTTGGCAGACAGACGGGAAGGTTGAGTGGGTATAAGCTGAGGGCACGGTAGATTTAGTGGACCAATCTTTTTCCATTTCACTACCAACAGGATATCGAATGCCAGGACTGGACAGACAGCCAATCAGATGAAGACAGTGACCTAGAGGAGTTCCCATACGGAATCCAAGTAAAAATATATTTTCCTTAAAGTGTTGGAACTTCACGCTAAATCCCTAAATTTAGTTTAATACACTGTATACTTACTTTCCATAATGATGTATTGAATTTAAATACTGCCATTGAGTGAGACAAACGTATCCACCTATTGTGTGGGGTATTAGCGTTGCTTTGTGGGGGAGCTAGACAAGGCTAACATATGGCCTGTGCTCGACATCACTAGCTGATCCTATTGCCTCTTAAGTCAGTTCAAAGCAAAGCTCTCTGTGAGTGATCCATCTTCACACACTTGCACACAGTGCTGCACTCGTACCAAAACTAACCCCTCTGAAAGGTCTAATAATGGCACACGTTCCTTCCCATCTCATGTGTGGGCCATCTTTCACATTAGCTGCTGAGAGTATAATTATAGATACACCTCCCTGTGGTAACGTGTGGTGGAGTGATCGGGCCATCCGTTTGACCGTGTTTGTGTTGTGTGTCTGTAGGAGCGCTTTGATGCTGACCAGTATCGTCACCCCCAGCTAGACACTGACATAGAGGCAGTCAGAGGCCTTTACTCTGACACAGCAGTCTCCGTCAGGTACGCGACGACCTGTCACTCACTTGAACTAGTCTCACAGGAACATCTCGCATGCCAGGACGCCGTGTTTTACATTTTAAAATGGCATTTCGTGTTTTTTATGTCAAGTTCTTGTTGCGGAACTCTTTTTTATCTTTCTCCTTCCCTCCAGAGAGTATGGGACGATTGACGATGTGGATGTGGACTTGCAAATCGATGTCAGCTTCTTGGAAGTAAGTAAAGCAGGCGTGTTCCACACCATGACGTGGTAGATAAGTCTAATACCCTAGGTGTCTTCTTTTGATTAGTAAATAATGTAAGTACACAGGAAATCCACATTTCTTCCACAGTGTCCCGTGTGTCTAGTTTTTGGTGCTGACACTGTCTCCCCAGGGGGAAGTGGCCAGGGCCTGGAAGATCAACCCAACAGAACCCATTATTGTCCGCCTACGCTTCTCTCTTTCCCACTACCTCGATGGTCCTGGTGAGCAAAATCTCTCTCTCTTTCTTTCACGTTATCCTGCTCGTTCTAATGTGACTCAAATAAATCCAAACTAATCCGTTGCACCGCAGCACCTTCCGTGGAGGTTTTCCAACCCTCCAACAGAGATGGCTTCAGCCTTGGACTGCAACTTCAGAAGTGAGCATTCAGTACACTCCTATCTGGCAGACATATTAGCTGCTGTCTGACTGATTGGAGAGGATTACACTTACATAAACTACAATCTGAAAGATGGTGTCAAGATTTGACTTGTTGTTCCTCTCCTGCAGGGTCCTCGGCATGTTCATATCTCAACAGTGGAAACGTCTCACTAATGACATCATCACAACCCAGCAGAAGACCAGACATAATTGGTTCAAACCCGGAGGAACTATCAAGAGGTTCCGTGCCAGACTCAACATTTGGTCACCCATGTCCAGGTACACAAATATACCCTGCTCTACTACCTTCCAGTACAAATACATGCCCCACATACTTACTCTACCACCTAGCAGTACATACATGTACCCTACTTTACTACCTAGCAGTACACATAACCTTCTCGACTTATTTTTCTTGGTGGGTTGTGTGGGTTACAATCGCTGTTTCATGACTGTGATCCAGGTCAAATACCCAGGAGCAAACGCTGAAGGCGAAGCTACTGGTGCCTGACCTGAAAGTGAACCGCCTGATGAATAGAACAATATCGTACACGATCAAAAATCCCAATGGAGAGCTCTTTACTTACACACCTAGTGGGAAGGTGAAGCCCAGTCTACACTGCACTCTCACACTCAATACCAATCAAGATACATTTGGTTCCATCGTCTTATTTAATCACTGATTATTCAGTCAACACATTCTCCAGTGGTTGTTTGAAACCCTCAAATCACGTCTGTTTTGTTGCACTCTTCAGAGAGTGGTGGTGTCCGCGGTCAAGTCTCCAGCCCATGTCAGCACTAAACAACTGTTCGAGCTGCTCTTTTCATCTCAGGCTATTCAGCACTGCAAGAACACCCCGACACTGCAGCACGGCTTCTTAGTTCAGGTAGAGTCTCATTGTAGTATGTTTTACCACAAACCTAGACAACGCACTTTACTACAAAACCAGGCAACGAACGGCAAACTTCAAAAATCAAATAAAAGAAATTGGTACTGACATGCTTTGAAGGCAATGCAAAGCATCAAAGGTTATATCTGTGTTTTACCATACTAAACCAGTTTGATTCAAACGGTTAAATAGCAGTAGTTAAGTTGTTATAGTGTTTTCATATGTGGTAGAGGTCCAGTTATATTCCACTCTCTCTATCTCTTCTGTTCATAGATAATGAAGTATGCAGAGCAGAGAATCCCCACACTGAATGAGTACTGTGTGGTTTGTGACGAGCGACATGTCTTTCAGAATGGCTCCATGTTAAAGGTACACTGATCCAGGAACACAACGGATGTGAGCAACAGTGCAAGTAAAAAAAAAAAAAAAGTAACTTCTTGGCAAATGACACCAAATCTGAACCTGGTTCTTCTGTCTCTGTGTCTCCAGCCAGCCGTTTGCACCAGGGAGCTGTGCGTGTTTTCCTTTTACACTTTGGGAGTGATGTCTGGGGCTGCCGAGGAGGGGGCCACGGGAGTGGAGGTGGTGGACCTGCTGGTGGCCATGTGCAGGGCGGCGCTCGAATCCTCACGCAAGAGCATCATCTTTGAGCCGTACCCTTCTGTGGTTGATCCTTGCAACCCTAAGACTCTGGCTTTCAGTCCCAAGGTACTGAGGAAATGTGTGCATTTCAGTTGGAACTGAACTGTTTTCAAATCCCTCAAAACATCATTTAAAAAATAACGGAATATTACACCATTTCTGTTGCAGAGGAAGAGTTATGAAAGGTTGCAAAAAGCCTTGGACAGCGTCATGTCCATCAGGACGATGACGCAGGTGACTAAAGTAAACATTTGATCCTACACACCTACCCATATTGTCTATCAATATATTATCAATTATGATTAACATCGGGTTGTTTCTAATGTGATGGATTGGATTTAGTTTTTTAAATGATTATCAATTTCCAGGGTCCCTATTCTGAAATCAAGAAGCAGATGGACAAAACCGATCCCCTTGCACACCCCTTACTGCAGTGGTAAGACAGCAACTCAATCCACGTCTCTTTGCATTTCACACTAAGACCGCACACACTCTGACCTGTCTGTTTGTATGTTTGATACCAGGATTATATCAAGCAACAGATCCCATATTGTCAAGCTGCCACTAAACAGGGTACGAGAATATAGCTGTTTCTGTGACTAGTCCATAGTTTGTGATTGTGGGCTAACTGATAGCGGCTAGTTCTAGAAACCAGGCTCCTCTAAAAGGGCTATTTGACTTGACCTTGATCCATGTCACTCTTGCCAACCTTGTCTCTCCCTGTATTTCTCATTCTTGTGCAACAGTAACAGAAACTAGTGTCCCTCTTTGTTGTATACCAGCAGCTGCAGTTCATGCACACACCACATCAGTTCCTGCTCATCAGCAGTCCACCTGCCAAAGAGGCTCATTTCCAAGCAGCCAGGAAGCTCCATGGCAGCACTTTTGCCTTTCAGTGAGTGAAATTACATTTTACACAAACACACACACTTCTCGATTTTCATGATCATTGTCTTGATTTCTCTCCTCAGTGGTTCACACATAGAAAACTGGCACTCCATCCTCAGAAATGGACTGGTTAATGCCTCCTACACAAAGCTACAGGTTTGTTGCAATCAATATAACAGCATTGGGCAAATTAAATGGAGTTAATAACTTGGGAATAGTTTACCAAAATGGTAAACTTGACTCTGCTCTGCACTATTGAAGCTACATGGAGCTGCGTATGGGAAGGGCATCTACTTGAGTCCTATCTCAAGCATATCTTTTGGATATTCAGGTAATGATACCAAAACAGTTTGTTTATACATAGCAGTCCCAGTTCAGGTTTAAACTAATATAATGTTAGTTACGGTCACCCATCCTTATCCTTGTGTCTAACTGGTTTATCCCTATAACATGATGTTTTTGTTGATAATCAGGGATGGGTAAAGGTCAACACCAGATTCCCTCCAAAGAAGAGCTGATCAAACAATGTAACTGTCTGAACACAGTAGAACAGGTACAGTGTTGCACTTACAAATACTTGAAGCAAATACAATTTAAGACAGAATTGTGGCATATCTTATGGCACTTTTGAGTTGTCATTATTTTCCCCTTTGTTCTTTCAGGAATATTCAGGACAGGCCAGATTTCTCCAGAGCAGAAATTTAAACTGCATAGCACTTTGCGAAGGTAAACGATCTGTTTTCTGCTAGACGTTAACATCAGATGATGACAGAGCTAAGTAGCTATTGACTATCAATTTGGTGATTTGTGTTCCCTCAGTCATAACATCAAAGGACCTTCTAAGACATGGAAACATCTGGGTGTGCCCCACACCAGACCATGTGTGCACACGCTTCTTTTTTGTGTAAGTACAGCACAGCAGAGAACACAAGCTAAACCTGTGTAGTGACGTACACTGTAGTTCTTAAGTCAACATTGGACATTGGTCTCAACCCAACCCTGAGTCTGACCCCTCCGAACAACATATTTACATTTACATTGTCATGTAGCAGACGCTCTTATCCAGAGCGACTTACAGTAAGTAGGGACAGTCCCCCGAGGCAAGTAGGATAAAGTGCCTTGCCCAAGGACACAACGCCATTTTGCACGGCCAGGAATCAAACCGGCAACCTTCTGAGAATTACCCCAATTCCATAACTATACCATCTGACCCCCCCCCCACTATATTTCTCTGATAGATACGAGAACGGCCAAGTGGGAGATGCTAACATCAACACCCAAGATGTCGAGATCCAAAAGGAGATTTTACAAGTGACCGGGACAACAAGCTGCTAAAGGAAACGGTGGATACTGACACAAACATCAGGGACCACTGTGGTGTCGAAGATCATGTATAGACTTTAAGATATGGCTGGATTTACCATTTTGATCATCTGTGGCTGATTTCTCTCAGCAATTCATCTTGATCAAAATGTCCTTATTCATTCTGCTCCATTCGATTTTTTTCACAAAGGAGAACAATTTACAACAAAGTTACATGTGCTCAATTTTGCAGCATTTAAAATGTTTCCTTGAGTGATATCATTGTGAAAAGATACCTTTGGAAAGTTGAATCAAAGCAGGACACATAAACAGTTGATCACATATGTAGATCTGCGTTATGTGACATTCTGAGAAAACTGTCTGGCTTTTTATTGGATTCCTGGATTTTGGATACAGTGGAGATTTTCTAACTTGAGATTGTTGTGGTCTCTCAAAGAGTGTCTCAAAAGTGTGTCATTGATGACTGAGTTAAATTGGAGAAGTTTAACTCTGAGATCATGCATTTAGGAACGTGAACATGTGAACCACTATGGATCTCCAGGAGGTTTACCTCCTCTCCTATATATTTTTGTGTACATGGAATTGCCACAGAGCAATTAATTTGACTTGCCTTTAACCTGTTTCACAGTTTCCATGTGATTTGTTTTAAGAGTAATCACTCTTGGCACGACTGAATATGTCTGGTGTATCTAAGATGTTTTGTTTTGACAATTTCTTATCGTTTTTTTTATTAAAGTTTGTCAGAACCCATTGTTTTCGTTCGATGAGTCTACATCCACACTCACAAGCTTAGTTATCACATCTCCATGACACTTCAGCAAAGTCCTTCCTGTGTTCTGCCACATGGTGGCGATATTTACCACAGACATTCTCCTCCAACTTGTGCACATGATGTACGTGACTCCCACAGAGCTCTCCTGTTACATGGTATAGTGAAGTGTGGTCAGTGTCCACGGGGGGGTGCCATAGACTCGACGGTCTTCAAATTAATATTATTTCATCTTATTCCAAGTCCAAGTCCAAGTCTTTTTATTTGTCAGGTGCACAGAGCAACACAAGGTTAGACTGGGCACTGAAATTCTTAAGACAAGACAACGCAAGCACTTGGCATAACATAACATATAAGTACACAGAACAAATTTACATCTATGCTGAGCTTAGATAAGTGAACTTCCTAAATATACAGATAGCAATAAATAAACGACTATACTAACCCTAACACTAAAACTTCCTAAATTACAGATAACAATAAATAGTACGCTATACTAACCCTAATACACAAAAAAAAAAAAAAAAAAAAAAAAAAAAAAAAACCTGTTACAACCCTATAAACTAATCTAACCTAAATGGAGTACAGTGCAGTAGTGCAAATTTACAGATCAGTGACTTTGTCAATGACCAAACAGGAGCCTGGTGGCGAGGTACAGTAGTGCAATGTTACTGAAAGAGCAACCAGTAGCTGAAAGTGACAGTGTATAAGTGACTAGTGTGCAGTAAAAATGTCCATATCAGTGTCCATATTTCCTACTCATGGGCATTTGTGTTCATGAATTTAATCTAAATTATGTGTGTGTGTGTGTCTGGATTTAAACATACAGGTAAAAAAGTAATGTGTAAAATAGATGTTTATAAAAATGGTTGATAAGGAACAGAGTAGAGACATCGATGAGGCAGCTGTGAGCCTCAGATGGATTCAGTGCACTGTTCTAATGCTGCATTTCTGCTTCACAGAACATGCAATGCCAGCCAGTCACTACCTTTCACAGCTAGGACAAATATGCAGTCCCGTAGGGAGAGTAGTTTAAAACAAGCCCAACATTTTGGGTCATGTATACACATACGTGTGTGCATAAATCACACAAGTACACAGACATCCACACACACACACACACACACACACAGGCATTGTTCTCACAGTGTGCTTATAGACATTTTAATAAAAGTGCAATGTTTGTGTTTGTGCCTTTAAGAGAATTTTCCATCACTCATTGTACTAGGCTCTCTTTGAACCTCATGTGTTTGGTTGGCAGCAGCTGTTTTCCATATTCATCAGGGTGAGGGACCTCTTTCCTTCACTGTCAGTGAAGAGATTCAAGAGAAGATCCTAACCAAAACTGGAAAGGGAAAAAGTGGATTCTTTAAACTGATTAAAAAGCAGATGCATATGCACTTCGGGAAGAAATTTTCAAGGATTCAGCGAGGACTCTATACTTTATACAGAGGACAGGAACTTCTCTGAAGAACACAGGATTCGGTATGCTTAAGGTTCAAGTTTCAAGAGAATAGTGGGATCTACAGTGAGAATAGTTCAAGTCTTTTATTTGTCAGGTACACAGAACAACACAAGGTTAGACTGGGCACTGAAATTCCGCACTGAATAGTTGAGCTGGTTGATGTATTTAAAAAAAAACATGTCTCTACCTATTAGAGGAGACATCATCCCCATCTCATGCACCTCTACATGCAATATTGCTGACGTAGAAGTCCTTCAGTCTGACCTGTCCACCCCAGCACTCCCATTCTGCCCCTCGGCCACTCAGCAGCACCAGAGAGGCTTCAGGAGAATCAGCGTAACAGAGGAGCCCCGCGCCTGGCCGTTCCACGGACAAGCTCAAGGAGTGCTCGAGATGCGGGTGAAAGAGGGAAGCAAGATCCGTAACCTCTTGGGATTTGCCACAGCTCGCATGCGGGGAGACGGAGGGGATGTAGGTCGCGCCGGAGTTAGACAGGTGGTTTTCACAGGGTCAGGTATGGGAGTTACAAAGACGATCACCTGTGCTGAGATCCTGAAACGTAAACTCGGGGGATTACACCAGCTGTCTAGGGTCTACTTTAAAACGGTTGAGGAAGTCTGGGAAGACGTGGATCGTTGTGGGCCAAGGATGAGCATGCAGAAGACTGTCCCTGCCATCAGCATACTGCTTTCTAAAGATCTGATGGATCCTCAGGAGAATGGATATCAGGCACCTAAAGTACCCAAAGCACTTTTAGATAACAAGGAAAGAGAGGGCTCTCCTTTTGCTATAAAGATGACACCTTGCAGGCCCTGTTTACAGCATGTGGCAAAAAGAGTCTGTCTGGAAGACCCCTTACCTCAAACTTCCTCAGTGGGATTCAATTTATGAGGAATTGCTAATATTTATTTTGTTGTTACTGATAACTGTCATATATATGAAGTATGTAAGATGGTGATTTTTTGTATATGACTATAGGGCAGTAATATACATATTGTGTGACAAGATAATGATCAAATGTATTTTGACATAACTCTAATCCTGTGTTCTTTTATGTTATAATCTCAATCACCCAAATAAATCTGTATATGGAATTTATTTTTGTATTCTGTGTTGACTACTTGGCTTTGTAAGTTTTGTGATTCATTCACATAATTTGATCCTACTTTATAATTAATAATAGACCCAGTCTAACAATAAACTTTTATACTCCACCAAGTTACACAACTGAAGTTAAATGTACAGATTTTATAACCACATGTATGCGCATGCGCAAAGTGTACGCAAGTGGCAATCCAACATTCTGTGCTAGCAAGTTAGCCGGCCGCTAGTACCTGCTTGTTCCGCATCATGTTCAGAGCTGCCGTCCGATTCTCAGTCTCCGGTGCCCGGAGTTTAACACGGTCACGGCCATTGTATCAAGGTAAGTGTTAATTGTGTGAGTTATTTGTTCGTTTATTTTTTATTAAAAAGTTCGTGGAGTAGGTTCAAGTTTGAGCGGAAATCTGTGAGGTCTTGAGGAAATCCTAATTTGACAAGCTGAATGGCTAGCCTAGCTAACTAGCTCTAGGTAGAACAATCCAGTTTACTAGCTCATTGTTATTATGTATTGCGAGTTGAGTAGCTACAGTGGGTGAGGATAACAACAATTTATTGTGTGATATTTGATATCAGACTTGTTGTGTGCTGAAAATACGTACGTTGGTGTAGCTAAGCATGTCCTGTCCATTGCATAAATAGTTGACCAACAGTGTCCTTGCAATGACCCGCTAGTGCTAATATGCTAGGCTTTTCGCCATAGAGCTAGCTACCGTAACGTTACAAGCAATCTAAGGAGCGGTGCTAATATTCTTGTTTACATGGTGATCATCTCACAAAGCTGAAATGTTGTTAATTGCAGGTAGCTAAGAACAATATAACGGTGGTTAGTACGGTAAACAGTATTGTAATGCTAAGTTGTTTATCAGCAGTCGAAATGTACTTTTTATACAGCTACCTCTAGCTCTAACTACAGTTGTAGTACTGTAGCAGTGGATCCTGTAGTATAAACAGAGCAATGCAGTGTAGTATAAAATATTACTTATATTTAAGTAGTGTCGATGAACCCGGCTTGGTGGGTTGTGGAAGTACACACTGGCAAAGAGCCAACTAGACTCAACAACCTTTCCCAGTTTACTATCCAGCCATACCCTTGACTGTGTGTAGACGTGCAGTCAGCTCTCTGGCCGTATATATCCTAGTAAGACCCGATTTAAAATGTCAACATCATCTTTAGCTCTCCAAAAAACACATTAGCAAATATGTTTTCTTTTTTTGGAACGACCACATTAACATAACCAATGGGTCCTATTGTCTCGCCTTGCAATGCTATTGGATTCATTTGGTCTTTCAAAAAAAAAGAAAGGAACAATTAAAGAGCTAAAGGCAACGTTGTAATTTTACAACAAGGGGTCTTACAGGGATATCAAATCTGTAACCTGTTTTCTTTCTTACCCTGTAGCTCCGTTGGTCTCAAGGTGTTACTCTCATGGGAAAGTTGAGACAGATGAAGAGTTTGATGCCCGTTGGGTCACGTATTTCAATAAGACAGACATTGATGCATGGGAACTGAGGAAAGGTAAGCAGAAACATTTTCACAGATGTCACCAAAAATAATTTCCCTAGATTAGTCTGTGTGTTCTATTTCAGGTACAGTATTAAATATAGTGTGGTTTAAAAGTTCATAAAAAATACCATTACACAGTCGCAAAATGTTTTGCTTATTGGATAGGTTGTGGACACAGACGTAAATTAATCTCAAGTAATCAAGACTTCTAAGTAAAATATGTTTCTGATTTGTCTCATCTTTAACTAACATTGTTCTACAGGGATGAACACACTGATTGGGTACGACCTGGTCCCCGAACCAAAAATTATTGACGCAGCTCTGCGGGCCTGTCGAAGATTAGATGATTTGGCTAGTGCAATTCGGATTTTGGAAGCTGTGAAAGTAAGTTTGTTCACAAAATTTATTTATTGTGACAGCATTTTTCATTATTATTATTCCTATTTTAAGTAAATACCGTAAATAACCTTAGTCAGAGCATTTTCCTTACTCTTAAATTATTGTCTCACAGGACAAATCTGGCCCTCACAAAGAAATCTATCCATACCTGATTCAAGAACTGCGCCCAACTCTGGATGAGCTTGGGATTTCCACACCTGAAGAGCTTGGCATTGACAAATTATAGAAGGGTAGGTATGAATGCTCACTGCCTGTTTTGAGTTTCCAAAGACAATTACCAACCAGTCTAACCTTTTTCTGAATGTTTCTTCCAGTTTTCTGACAGCGGTTGATGTCGTTGGGACATTGGAGCTCTGTACTTGTTATTGCTTCGTTTAATCCTGTGTGTGGTATTTAATTTTTACTTTATTAAGTTCTTATGCTTGTAAACTATTGATGGACCTAATAAAGGAAATTATCTGTGTTGAAAACGTGTCTGAAAAAATCTGGTTTCCAACCATTGGTGGAGTCACATTTAATGTTTTTTAACTGTAATTATCTCAAGCATTACTTACTGTGACTGTACTGTACTTGAATGAACTGTGGTAGTACTTGTAAAACGCACTGTCTACATTCTTTTGTCAGTTGAACGAATTTAAATGGGGAAAAAAACGTGTAATTATGTCAGACCACCAGAGAGCAGAATGGAGCCTTTCATTGAAAAGTGTGTATTTGTGTCCAACCTTGCGTTGTCTTAAGAATGTATTTTCATGTTAAAATAGCCTTAAGTGATAAAGAAATCTAATCAATATTCGACAGTTAACATTTTACCTTGATGTTGGAACTGCAATATCATATGAGTAACATTTGAAGACAATAGAGTACAATTATTTGCAAATTTCCAAAATTCCATAGTAGGCCGAGGTTAAAGTTGAACTTTCTCCTAAATTGCTTTCATGGCGTAGGCCCAATAACCTTGCGCACTATTTGTTAGTTGTAAAACTTAAATGGCGCCTAATGACGAACATTAGTAACAGGTTTCTAATGATTTCACAATACTAATGTGGAGTAGGGCCTACCTATTAATCATAAGATTGCCGGTTCGACTCCTGGCCGTGCAATATGACGTTGTGTCCTTAGGCAAGGCACTTCATCCTACTAGCCTCTGGGGAATGTCCCTGTACTTAAGCCTACTGTAAGTCGCTCTGGATAAGAGCGTCTTCTAAATGTAAATGTATGAGTATCGCCGTGAATTGCACAGGGTAAGGTCAACTAAGTTTCAAGTCTGGGCGGGTCTTCGTGTAGCCTACAATTTGGGGGGTGGGGTATTCTGTAAAGATCAGGCTAGGGATGTTTGAGTTTCTATACGCTGTGGCCAGGGTAGGTGAGGCGGCTGGGCAGAGCTGTTTACTGCCCTCGCCAGTTTTAATCACCAAGGTTCTGAGGTATTTTTGGTATTGGTTATTTTTAATTTAATTAGCTGTGGAGAGATATGATCGTGTAAATAGATTTTCAACAAGCAACAGGAAGGCATTGGAAAAGGTGTGACTGGAAGTGATCTAATGATGGACAACTCAAAGCCTGAAATGGTAAGTTCGGCGTTTAACATGTGGAAGTGATCTTATCAAGTAATTGTCACTTTTCAACTATTGGCTACATTGCAATTAAACAAAATACAGCGCACCTTAAAAGTTTGTACTGGATCATTTAAAATCTTCATTGCAGCTATTGCAGATCATTTGCGACTTGTTTGTAGCCAAGTGGCCCGAGATACTTCCGACTAGCTTTGAAACAATGAGTCGTTTTAATATATTACATATCTGTTGTAATTGTTTCCAATTTTAAACACAGACCATATCCCTTTCGACCAATTTGCCGGGGTTTCAATTATAAATCAAGCTCTCAAATGAACCTAAATTTGACCTGCTCGGGCACGTGTAGGTCAACTGGATCAATTTGAAATTATTTACTGTAGTCGGCCTACCTTCTATTACTGTTTCTGCGGTTTAAATCTTTACCTGGTGGTTTGAGCACATTCAAGTAAAACGTTTTAATGCACAGTTGTATTATTATAACAAATGATACGTTATTGCCCTATTAGTAGTGTATCACGCTTTCTCTGATCCTGAAGTTACAAATAAGTTGTGGCTACGATTTGGCTCTTCTGTGCCGCCATTTTATTTCCAAGTTAACACATACAGCTGTTGCTGTCTGAGAAGGCTAGGCCTAGAGTTTACGGTAAGACTGTCTTGAGGGTCAATTTATTTATGATTTAGCTCCACCTATTTGACGTGTATATGACATAACATATGTCTTGTTAAATCTTATTCCTGCAGGACAGTTTGGGAGCAGGGTGCCATGGGAGTCCAGTTGGCGTTAGACTGGGAGCAGTGATGGAACATCTCCAGAGGCAGCAAGAAGCCAAACTGCATTTGGAACGCGAGGAGAAGCACCTTCGTCAAGCCCAGCTCGCGTTTGCCAAGCATGTGGCGGCAGCAAGAGTCTCAGGTGCCCCACTTGACTCGTCTTTCCGAGGAAAGAGCATCGACAGGACACAAACAGAGCAGCAGCAGACTGCCGATCGCTACCAGAGCAGAGCGGGTGTAGGTTATGAGAACGAAGACGACGAACAAGGCTCTGGTGGGGAAGACGATGAAGAGGATGACGACATGGATGACGAGGAGCACAGTGAGGGTGAAGATGCTTTGGCACTCAACTTAAAGAAGCCCCCACTCCAGCAAAATTCTATTTTTTCTTTTACTCCTTTTTCAACATCACTTCCCACTGATCAGCCAGCCACTTCACCTCCGATGACTTTCAAACAAGAACCCGAGGAAAAGGAGCTGTCTCCCTTGGACCAGCATTCATTCACATCACCCAATGGACTTACTGACTGGAGTTTTGATGAACAATTCAAGCAAGTAAGTTCTACAGTATTGGTGATCATTGTGACCCTGTTACTATATTGGCATACCATTGGCCTCTGTCAAATGCGCCAATCATTGAGGATGTTTTTTTTCGAACCATCTACATCCAAGAGATGTTTTTTGCCATTCTTTCAAACTAACAGGTTGGACAGACTTCTTTTAAAAATAATTATTGCATCAAATGGCTTGCAGATGCAAATGGCAATGGCAGAGATGGAAAGAAATGGAACATCATTTCCATCTCTTCCATCCCTTTCCAGAAATTGAAAACAATTCCCCCCCCCCCCCTCCGGCTATTGTATGTGATTTATATCCCACTCTCATTACATTGTTGACCTGCTCCTGTTGGGGGTGGAGGTCTTATCTCTGGCACGCTGCTCCTGAGGAGGCCTCCTGTTGTGAAGGAAGATGTGAGTCCTCTGGCAGGGAGCCAACTGCAGCTTATTTCAGCTGCAGTTCCCACCTCAGACTTTTCTTCACCTCATGTGGCTTTTCGGAGCAAGCGTTCTTGGCAGGGCTCAGCGCCGTTGGCACCGGTCCAATCCTCCCGTGTTGGGTGTGAACTCTGAAACAGCTGGTAGAGATGTAATAGGGGTGAGGGTGACGTAGAGAACTGGAGAGTGACGTTGTGTTCTAGTGTAGACTATAGCATGCTGGCTGCATGTTGTGCACGGTATGCAGATTTCAAACTTCAAACTTCACCTACTGACTCAAATTGATGGGGAGTGGTATTGCTTTAATACCCTTCTGTACAAAGGACAGCATCAAGACTGACTAACTTGGGTGTGTAATATTTTCTCTTTTATAGGTAAACAAAATGAAGTGATCTTTAATAGTTTAATACACATTGATTTAAAGTGCATGCTTTTAGTCTTAAAAGCGTAGGAAAATGTTCAACCTATACTTGTCTGACCCTTGTCTTCATGAGTTGTTATATATTTGTCTGTATGCAAGCCCAGCCTTTTTATAAGCATGGGTCTTCCTTTTTAAGTAAACCCAATTCAATTCAATCTGAAGCGTCTTGCAGCCACACTGGGCAAGGTTTCATCAATGGACACTCCATTGCCGTCTCCAGGCAACGGTTTATGGCGGCAGACCCTGGCACAGCTGCGAGTGATCAATTTACAATTTTGTAGGAGTGTGTTCTCGCAATGTGTTTTATTTCAACTGATTCGTTTTTTAGTTTGCCTGGGTAGTCGACAAGGATCACCTGTGTGGGTACAAACAATAGTAAGAGCGTTATGATAACACCAAGATGGTTTACACTTTTGCTTTCCGTTTCTCTGGGAATCTTCTTCTGATTCACTATCCAATGTTGACAACTACAAGCTATAATAGGCTCTTTAAAATCGAAAGAATTAACATGGTGTGATAATGCTGATGGTATTGAAGGATCTAAATGCATCCGATAGACGCCTGGATCGAGTCGACTTGCAGCCTTAAAACGCAGCATGGGGCCAGATACATTTTCACTCGGACAGGAGAATAGAGGCCAAATAATTCAATTTGGATTAAAGATTTGCCCCCTCCTGCGGCAGTGTCTCTGGGTCTCTGGGTGAGTTACAGGAAACTATCCGAACAAAATTAATCTTATGAGTACATCTCCCCCGCCCTGCCCTGCCCCCCCCCCCCCCCCCCCCCCTCCCCCCAAAAAAGAAAAAAACCTTAGGTACTCAATGTACGTTAAGATTTGCTTTTCTTAAGTGACTGTTATTGAGTTGGATGACCTATGATATTTGAACATTCTACTGGTTAGATGTAGAAGTAGCAATTAAGGGGGCTCTTTGTCAAGAGATCCACAGTAGGTCTCTGCCTCATCAATGGGGAGGGGGGGAGGGGTTTATTATTTTCGCTTGATGACTTGAGGGACGAGCCATGTTGATCTCCCTCCACTGTCAATAGCTGCTGGGGAGATGGGCTGCCATTATTCAAATTGCTTTGTCGAAGCAATGGGTCAACAGATGTATTCTCAGGGGCACTGTAGGGTGTTTGCAATTGATTGCAATCCGGCCAGAACAATTGAACCCAACGCCCTGAAAATACGCCGAAAAAATAGGGGTAGATTGTCCAAACGTCACCCTACCACCAATGCTGCTTGGGGTCAATGTGACAGGATTACGTAGACCACTTTTGGACCAGTTTTTCTTTTTACTAAACTATCTGCCGTTATGGCTCTCGATCAGTGCTGACCAAGACACAAAACATCCCAGTGGGCTTTTCCACACGGTTGCACAGCCTCGTGTCCCCCCCCAAGTGTCACATTCTTGGCCCTCTC
This sequence comes from Hypomesus transpacificus, assembly GCF_021917145.1. Classification (NCBI taxonomy): domain Eukaryota; kingdom Metazoa; phylum Chordata; class Actinopteri; order Osmeriformes; family Osmeridae; genus Hypomesus; species Hypomesus transpacificus. Next base: position 15,592,950 of record NC_061073.1, read on the forward strand.
AACTGTCAGATAGGATATGGACTGGGGGGGGTGGAGGAGAGATGAGTGTTGTATGAAGGAGCCTAACGAGCAGGGCCCCTTTTTATTAACCCTCGATTTCTAGCATGCTATGCCTTAGACGACCACTGGCCAACCCTCCCCAGATGTAACGCTGGAGACTTTTAGCATGTTGCCACCCCAACCCCCCCCCCCAGGCTGGTCTTCACGCTTGGGAATAGAACAGGTTTTTTCGACATCGGGGGTGGAACAAGTCCTTCGGCCCAAACTGGATGTCTTTTAATCAATCCTTGCAGCTGTATAAAGGAACACAGTCACACAGAGGTCACCCTCTGCAAATAAATGCAAGACCTCCCCCCCCTCCCCCTCCCCCTCTTTCTTTCCTAACGGCGTTCCTGATATCTTTGCAGCTGCTGGCTGATTTTGGCCAGAGGGTATAGGCCTTGAACACGATGTACCTAGCGACATGGCTGTTTCATTGAGTGTTCTTTTCCTTGGCTGTTTGTTTCTAGAAAGGTAGCGTGAGCTGGGCAGAGGAGAATGAAGAGCAGAGCCGTGCCAGAGCAGAGCCGTCCAGAGACTTCGCCAAGGTAACGGAGACGGTCACGCGACGCGTTTTTGAGGCAACAGCAGCTTAATACTGGTTGTACCAGTATTTTACCAGTGTTTACCTCCCGTGTTCACAGTTGGTTTCTACCCACAGCTCTACGAATTGGACGGTGACCCAAACCGCAAGGAGTTCCTGGATGAGTTGTTCATCTTCATGCAGAAAAGAGGTAAACATGGTGTTTTTTGTTGTTTTTTTACAGTCCCAAAACCCACTTTGGCGTGATCAACCGTCCAAGCTTAAGAAGCGGTCACCCACACTGTAGTTTCATCAGGTGGATGTCTCCAGCATGCAGAACACTATTTTCAGTTTGGGCTGTTAGAACAGTTGCCTCAAGCTTGAACGCTATAAGATTGCCAAGTGCAATTGCGCCCCCCCCGCCCCCCCAAAACCAGATTTGCTACTTGAGGACCCCTCCTTATTTGTGCGTGTGTGTGCGTCTGTGTAGGCAGTGTTGCGAGGGTGGATTAGGAGGCCCCCACTTGTCTAGCTAAGGATGATGGATGACTGTGTCTCACCCAGGGCCTCTGCTTCAAAACAGGAAGAGAGACGGGACAAGACTAGCGGCCCTTCATACACAGTTCACTACTCCTCATGTTGGGAGGGGCTAACGTTTTTTATGGCTGGTTAGCCCCTGGGAACAACAGGTGTCATAAATATCATCATGACCATTCATGGTGAATGCATCGCCCTTGTTTTCACATCATAGTGTGACGCAGACTGCAGTATTGTTTGGCCACGGTTCACCTAGAGGGTTTGTTGCTCTGTGGCGCTTCTGAATAGATGTTGTGGAGTTGCCATGGTTGACGGTAAATAGTAGACCCTGCACCTCCCCCACTCCCCAGCATTAGCAGAGACCTCCCTTCAAGATGTCAGCCTTTCCTAACCCACCCCCGAGTTGTAGACATTTCCAAATCCGAAGCCATGTGTGTTGCACAAATGTCCAAAGGAGGAAGTAATCTCTCGTCACAACAACTGTTGTTGGAGGCCCTTCCTCATAAATTGGATTTATTTCAAGGTAGGATTGGTACCATAAGCTGTCACTCCTTGAATTGACAAGCCATGCTGTGTCTAAAGCTGACCCATGCCTTGCCGTGCAGCCAATGACAGAGAGGGGGGCTGGATTAACCCCCCCGCCACCCACCCAATCTGCTTTAAGGAGCTTCATTAGAGGGGCCTATCCAAACAGATTAGAATTTTAACCCCATGTTAACCTAATATCACATTGTGCCATTTATCATGCAGGCACTAATTGTCTGCCAGCTGCTTGTTCACCTGCTATTTCACCTTCCAATCGTTTTTCAGATAACAGAGAAATATATTTTGGACCTCCATTTCCAATCAGTCAGCCATCTTTGTTATCTGGTTGCTCAGTGGCCCCTCTGACCTGCTGTCGCTGTGCTCTCCCAGGCACCCCGGTGAACCGCATCCCCATCATGGCCAAGCAGGTGCTGGACCTGTACAAGCTCTACAAGCTGGTGACGGAGAAGGGAGGCCTGGTGGAGGTCATCAACAAGAAGATCTGGAGGGAGATCACCAAGGGCCTTAACCTGCCCACCTCCATCACCAGCGCAGCCTTCACACTCCGCACACAGTCAGTTCACTTCTTATTCACCGTTTTAGTGTCGGTTATATATTCGTTTTCGAGGAGCGACCCGGTGACTGAGCAGGCAGAGCGTGTCCCTCGTGGGCTGAGGCCTCGACACGGCTGCCCAGGTTCGGGGGGGGGGGGGGGGGGGGGGAAGGAAGGAAGGAATGTCCCTGTACTTACTGTAAGTCGCTCTGGATAAGAGCGTCTGCTATATGTCGAATGTAAAAATGTATTGATTGACTTGCATGCTCTGTGACCTCCTCGGATGGTCGTGGCCCCTCTCAGTGTTGGGATGCGGGTGTTCAGGCATGCTAGAGGAAACGACATGGAGTTAACAGGGCCACCAGTCTCTCGAGAACAGACTGAGTCGGTAGTATAAAACTCCAACAGTCCTAGTTAATGCTCTCTGGACAGACCGCTGACTGCTTGTTGCTAGTGTGCGATAGATCCAAAGACAGAAATAGTGCGTGAGTGTTGGTGTCGCCACTCACAGCACGTGTGTTCATCTCCCACGTCTAAATTAAGTCTTCTTCTAGTATGGGTATGTGTAGATAGATAAGTGCGTATGTAAAAATTTGGCTGTACAGTATCTGTTCCCTCGTGGTCCATGCAGGTATATGAAGTACCTGTACCCGTTTGAGTGTGACAAGAAGGGGCTGAGCTCCCCAGGCGAGCTGCAGGCTGCCATCGACGGGAACCGGCGCGAGGGCCGGAGGGCCAGCTTCAACAGCAGCCTGTTCCACTACTCGCCATCGCAGGCCTCGGCCCCCCACTCCCTCCTCTCCTCGCCCAAGATCCACACGCACTCCTCTGGACACAACGGCCTGCACTCGTCCCCCATCCAGGCCCTGAAGAGGAGAACAGGTTTGTGGCCCGTCCTGTCGAGGACAGGAAGCGTGGGACACTCGGGGAGTGTTGCTTTCCTGTTGACGTTTGAGGTTATTATATCAAATGAGTCTGTTTTTAGGCTTGGCATGCATGGCATCTGTGATATCAGCAGTCCCCCCACAAGTGTGCGCACCGCGTGACTAAATGCGACATCGGCGTTCAGGTCGTTGCGCCCTCTGCTGTCGTAAATGCATTACGACATCCAGGACGTCCATGTGACAGCGGGGCAAGTCGTACAAGGACACCGTCCTTCATCGGATGACAGGAGTTGAATCAAAGTCCCCCTCCCTCCCTCCCCTTGTGCCTCCTCAGATGACGCGAGTGGCATGCTGCCCAGCAGGCTCCCCATGGCGCTGGGGCTTGGGCAGCAGCAGATGGCCCAGGCTGCCACCCTGGAACACCTGAGGGAGAGGCTGGAGAGGGCCGCGGGGGGCGAGGGGCCAGACAGGAAGATTGCGCGGCTGGCAGAGGAGCAGCAGCAGCGTCTGATCCAGCAGGCCTTCCAGCAGAACCTGCTGGCCATGGCCTCTCACTTCAACCCTGTGAAGCAGCCAGCAGCAACCAACAACGACCATGGTCAGTACCCTGCGATGGTGCAGCGCAATGCTGCACCTAATGGAGATGGAAACTGGAGTGGTTGTGATGCAGGTTATTAAAATTGCCCTTCCTCTTCCCGCCCCCCCCCAGAGAGCAAACAAGATCTGTCTCTGAGTATTTCCACCAACGGGGCTGCTAGCATCAGTGTGTCAGTGGAGGTGAATGGCACTCTTTACTCAGGTGGGTCATCTTTGTTCTCTCTACATGGGTTTGTTGTCCCCATGGTGACCCCCCCCCCCCCCCCCCACACTCACACACACAAACACATTTATCGATCTGCTCTCTAGGAATGCTGTATGCCCAGAAGTCCTCTGCAGCCTCGTTGGTGTCCATGACAACAGCTGGTCAGAGTGGGTTTGGCAGCATGTCGTCGACACACAGCCCGACCTCCTCCTCATCTCCCTCGTCCTCAAAGGGTCCCAACTGAGTGCATCACTTCTCTCAGCTCAGATGGATCTGTCAGAATGCATCTAACAGCTAGATACATCAGCCAAATTCTACTGTGGAAACGTATCAATTGCCTTCCCTTGCCATACACCTCCTGCTTGACGATAATATTATCCGTCGCACCCACGAGTTGCGCACAGTGGTTCATCACGTTGTGTGTTACAGGTGAAAACTATTTTTTTTTGTGTCTTTCATTTTCCTTATGTCAACTGTGAATTCAAACTGAGTTTGGTATTTGTGAATTTCTTCCTCATTAACTGTTTGTATTAGCATTAGTCATATCAAGATGGTCTGTAGACTTGATTTTAATTTCTTTATGAAAATATTTAGAATTGCAGAAATGGTAAAGGAGTCTTGTACAAATGCAGCTTTTAAGACAGTAACGCTGTATGATAGTTGGGTGGGTATCTACCTCCTCTGTGGACCAATGAATACAGAATATCACTTGTTTACATGTTCGTCTCTAGCAATAAGACAAAATCATCTGTCTTTGTAACCATTTTGTGTCCATGCATATTTATGGAAAACCCTAAAAAAAAGCCTTGGATACATTTGGCTGCAGTTCAGAAGGGGGCGAGATGTTTATAATCAATCAACTTCTTACCTCATTTACTTTTCCATGTTTTGGGAAAGGGTCTTTCTCAGGAATGTCTTAGGCCAAGATGGATTCCCTGATTACAGTGGCTGTTCATTCTGTTCCATAACACACCCACACCTTTTTGTGTTTTCAAAAAAATGTTCATTAATCTTTTGCAATGATCTGAAGAATATCAGAGGGACGTTCAACCAGGTCTACCTCACTTTCTAACAAAAGAGTTGCTTGTGTTGTAATTTAGTAGTTTAATTTCATTTTTAGATGGAGTGTTTGAATCAGTGCAGGAAGCATATGGCCTGTCCTTATTTAATACTGCTGTATGCAATCAGAGAATCAATATCCTGTACACCTCTCACACTACGCAGAATGACTTGGGAATGCTACAGCAGACAACCAAAGACCTGTTTTGTATTGTAGGAAACAAATCGTCTTTTTGATAATCACCCAATGTATTTCCTATGTGGACATTGCCTTGAGGAAATAAAATCTGATGTGAAAACCTGTATTAAAGCCTGTTTTTTTTGTTGTTGCCATCAATTCGTCAAGTGACGTGTGCATCGAACTTACAAAGCCAGATGGTGGTGCTAGCACCCTCTTCTCAGAGACTACTCTGGAAAATAGTGCATCGTTGTATTTGTCTGTCTGTGCCATTTGTAATCATTCAAATTTCTAGTGTCATTGATGTGAGAGCATTGGAATAATTTAATGGATTGATAGTGAGAGTGCACGGAGGAGAATCAGTTTGTACGTTTAACCGTGGATAGAGAAGAGTTTATCCCTGAACTCTGGTTTCTACCAGACAGATGACTGAGGACGCACTAATGTATGAGACAGCTTGTGTGTGTGGGGGGGGGGGGGGGGGGGGGTGTAAGGGTTTTCACTGTTGTGGATGTGTACCAGTGTCTGTGCTGGACGGGCATCTGGAGCACAGGAGCAGCGGGAGGTGGAGCAGCGGGAGGTGGGAGTTATCAGGAGCTGTGTCTCCGCCCACGGCCCCCCGCCTTCTCACAGAACAACCACTGATGGTGTCAGCAGGTGGAGCCCGTCTGGATAGATCTCGTAGACTCGCTAGATAGAACCTATCCTTTCCCAGTGTTCAGAGAACAGTCAAATATCTTTCTTTCAACAGACTTTTTATTATACTTTTTTTGTGTTTTGGGATGATGAGCTTAGCGAAGATGCTTTAACACTGAGGGTGCGCCCATCTGCGTCAGTAGTGAAATGAGCAGGTTGGATGCTTCCAACTACTTTGTCATGTCATCAAGACTACAACAGAATTGTGATGTTGAACGCTTTCATTGGAACACAAGCAGAGATTTGGCTTGTGTGCCCCAGTGACATCAGCACTCTGAACAAACACCGGGCAACCAAGAGACTTCTGAAGAGGAAATCTAAAGAAGAGAGAAAGGGAGTCCTCGGATTTATCAGGAAACAACAACAAAAAAGCGAAGAAAAACTGGAGAATCAAATCTGCAGAATTTAATTTTGGGTTAGTGCGGACCAAAAACGTTTTTGGTCCTTGTAAGAAAGAGAACAATACTACTCCAGATGGAATCATGGAATCTGCACTGAACCACTGAGCACTTTCAGTATGGAGTGAGCTCATCTTGTGTTCCATAGTTTCTGCTACAGGAGGGCACAACGGCAGGCACCATGCCGTACCACGACGAAGAGTACCCCGGCCAGTCTCTCTGCCAGTCTGTGGTGCTGTTTTGCTGCAAGGGGATGATCGAAGGCATCATGGTCTTACTTTTCTTCTGGCTGCTTATCCAGGTGTTGTTCACCAAACAACTAGAAGGTAAAGCCCCCTTGCATCTTCTTTTAGGTGACAGAAATAGCATAGATGTGATTCTGCTCAGTCGGGCAGTGGCAACGGCAATCCTTATCTGTGCGTCTGTTGTAAATGTTACCATTGTCCACTTTTGTACAGTTCACCTTCAAGTTCTCCTCATCGTTGGCCTGGTGGTGTTCTGCCTCTGTCTGATCCTGGGCTGTGTCCTGTGCGTGAAGATGAGTGACGGCTGCCCTCACCAAGATAAAGAGCTTGTGACAGCAGTCCTGGTTGAGCCGGTCGCCTTTCCGACGGCGACCTCCGCACTCCGGGAGCAGTACGAGGATCTGGACGGGGACGTCCAGGAGTTCCCCTCCACCTTCAGCAGCCCGATGGCTTCCAATGACAACTTCGTCAGCACGCCCTACTCCCCCCGCTCTCCAGCCTCGGAAATCAAGGAACACAACAAGTCTTACTCCCCCCTGCGGCGCCTCAGCACCCCTTGCCTCTCCTCCCCCGTCTACAGACCCATGGCCCAGGGCCGGGCCTCCTTCGGCTCCCTCCCCAGGCTCGGGATGCTGTCCAGAACGCGCAGGGCGCTGGAGCGCCGCTGCAGTGCCACGGGGCATCTCGCTCGCGACGGCTCTCCGTACAGCGAGCGCAGCAAACTCACCAGCACTTGTTCTTCCTCCATGCCTGAGGGGCCTATCCCCCTGGCTACGCTGCACTACGGGTCCAGCTACAGGCAGCCAGGCCCCAGCCTGGACTTCAGTATGGCCTTCTCTCCAGAGCATGGCACCCTCACTGTCAGTGTGCTGGGCATCTCCCGGGCCTCCCACAGGCTGGAGGAGGTGTCTGTGCTGGGTAGCCTGGCCCCTATGTGCCCCTGCCCGGTGCAAGCCGCGGTCCGGCCCAGCCTCGGCAGGGAGCCCCACACCCTGGGTCTGGTGCTGAACGTGGGCTGCGTGGAGGAGCTCCAGCGCTGCGTGCTCAGGCTGGCTGTGTACACGCGTGATCCCCCCAGCGCGAGAGGCTCCCCTCTGGGGGAACTGGAGGTGCAGTGCGGGGGAAAGGACTGGCATCCAGATCGTCCCCTGCATGTCACTAAGGAGCTTAGTCCAAACAAGTGGAAGCTTAAAAAGGTATTTGACGTGGACTGACGCATGTGTAGAGGAAAACACATTTTTTAAAATATTTCTTTTACCAAAGACAGATGGAATTTATCAGTTGAAATTGGGGTAATGTGCCGGAAAGGGGTTTTATGTAAAAAAAAATAAAAATAACACAGGGTGAGGGTTATCTTACAGAGAGAAGACAGCATCTAAATGAGTGTTTGTCATTTCATGTGTAGCATATCAAAGTGAAGGGCATGATCTTTTTAGCGATAGGGATCATAGAAACGCCTAAGCTTCCTTTACAAATGCAGCTTTTGATTCATGTGGAAAAACATTGCCCGAAATGAGATCATCGTAATTATGCCTCTCTCTCCCTCGCTTTCCGGTGAATGTGTACCCTTTGACCCCAGAGCCTGACCTCCCAGGATGCATCGACAGGCCGAAGAGGAAGCTGCACGTCACAGCCCCTCGGTCAACTCTTCATCCTGCTCCAGTACCAAACTCTAGGACACCGCATCAAGGCCATGGTGCTGAGGGCTGACAACCTCACGCATGGCTCACTATCACCAGGTATAGCTCTGGATAAGAGCGTCTGCTAAATGACGATGTAAAGGTAGGACACTGACCCAGGGCTGTCCTGCTACAGAGGATATCCATGGTGCCTACAGGTCACAGCGTGTAGGGATATTGTGCAAGCTGCGTGGGATGTCCTGAGCTTTGCTTTTTAGGGGCAGAGGTATAAAGTAAGCCTTCATGTTTGCTTTTAATGTTTTGCGATTAAAGCGTGTCTTACTGGATGTGAATGCGGCTGGAGATCATCCCTTTTTTTAATAACATTGTGGTTTTAATCCCTCACTCGCTACTTACAATCCTCCAGACGATGTTCCAATCCCCTCTAACACTGACTGATCTAACAGAGCCTGTCTTGGTACAGTCAGACTGACTAGGTTGTTTCTTATTTGTCCATTCGATCCATTGATGCAAAAATAAGTTTGATTCGATAGGATGTGGATGAAACAGAGAGTATGTTAAACCCGTTTCTTCTGTACATTAGGTTGATAATAAGTCAGTAATCATCCAAGCCTTCCTATCTGCGACTGAACGTGTTGTACTGTGTGTCTGCACCTCCACACAGACTACCAGGTGGTCGTCAACCTCCGCCAGGAGGGAGTTGTGATTAGCACAAGGGAGACTAAGGGGGTAGGTGGGGCAAACACAGTGTGGAACTCCCCTTTCCTGTTTGAGCTGCCTCCTGGAGATGTCAATCAACTTCCTCTCCAGTTGGAATTCATTGTCATGCAGGTGGGAACTGCTTTGGCGCTGACAACCTACCCTTCAGCAAAGAAAGTATGTATTACTTTACAAAAGATGCCCCTGAATACATCCAGAAATCACAACACCCCTTCCCTGTTCTATTGTGACAGAAGCAAGCCCATTCAAAGAGCACGGTGCTTGGACGCGTCCTGATTGGTCCTGAGGCCTCCGAGGGAGGTCTGAGCCACTGGAGGGACATGTGCAGCCAGGCACAGGTGGAGAGGGCACGGTGGCACACCGTCCAACCGGAGGTGACTGAGTCCGCCAGCCAATCAGGACCCAGTTCTCTAAGTTTAAAGCCAACTGGGATCTGATGAAGGAATTATATTCTCTCGTGAGTCTGGTTGACTCCTTCACATGTAACTCTGTATACAAATACATGTATTATCTGCTTTGATCTGCAATAAACCATTTGTTCCATCATTGTTTTCCACACATTTCCACGTTTAATGTCAAGTACCATTTATTTCTTCTGTATTCATGTACAAACGCATCACACTCATGACCCATATGAGTTGGGTCAGTTGAGTCAGTTGAGTCAGTTGATTGATAATCACATGGATTAGTCTGGAAAAATGTTTGATTAGTCTCTGATTTGTCTCCACAATCAAGTGCCATGATGGGAATCATCAGCAAGCATAGCATTACCCTCCACACAAAGCTTGCCCAAGGTGTTCGATGTTGAGGCTGTGTGTACTGTCGTCACAGTATAGTAGTATCACAGTTATCAGTACCTGCTCCCACACACACACACACACACACACACACACACACACACACACACACACACACACACACACACACACACACACACACACACACTGGGCTCTCCCACTGTGAGATGCAACAAGTAACTTGCCCCCCCTCTACCACTCCTCCTCCTCGTCAGGACTAGAACAGATCTCCACCTGTCGAGCCAGATAAATTCCATCTCCACAGAGGAGGGGTGTCCCAGCCCCCAGGTGGTCCTCCAGGGTAGGGTCTGTAAGTCTGGGCACCCTGGTCACTGCTTTCCTCTCAGCATGCTGGGCTGCTGCGGCACGCAAGCCCTGGATCTGCTGCTGGAACCTTAGCTTGGCTAGGTCAACAAAAAATACAAAGGAATCAAATTCCAAAAGGAAGGAATCAAATCCCATGAGCTACGGAATGATGTAGTGCCTGTTGATCTGACGGGAAAAGTAACAGGAAAGGTGCCACACAAGCGAGACCAAAAGAACAGGAGTTATAAACTGGAGAAATAATCAATCGGTTAAGTCAAATCTCTTATTGCTTAAAGATTTTGTTTAGATTATGCTGTGTCATTAGGATTTAAGGTTAGTAGGGATGTTTCTTGTGGAAAAGACCCTGTTCAGGGTGTCTTAATGCCGAAAGCTCGTTCCAGAAGAGTAGAAGTAAAACTAAGGGAGAGAAAACCCAGATCAAGAGAATAAAAATGATTCTCCTAGACTGGTGATTGTACTCGATTAAGTCACACTTTCACCTTTGAGGAGATTCTCATTTTTGTCTTTCAGATTGCTGATTTCCATGCTCATTGCTGACATCTGGTAAGACAAAATGGTGGTTTTTAGCCTGATGGGTTATCTTGTGTTATTCACCACTAGGTCGCCATAATGTAGGATGGCGGCTAACTGCATGTTTGATGCAAGCTAGTGATGGGTATGTCCTGAAATGCTATCTGGGTAGATGTTGTGCATCTGAGCTCTTGACCAGGTCGTTCAGTTTCTCAGATCCAAATCTGATTATTTTCCCAGTGGAGCATCATATGGGAGATTAACTCAATGCTGCATCCTGAATCCCTTCTTTCCATACGTACTCTTGATTAAGACAGAGACTGGAATTAGGGGCAGTCTGCACAAATGTGCTTATATGTATATATGTGTGCAATCCTGATCGGTCCAAGGGGCCCAGAGCGTTAATTTCAGTGCTTAATCTGAAGTATCATGATCATGCCTGTTAACATCATTATTATCTTGGGGGAGGGGTGTGTGTGTGTGTGTGAAGATTCATTGGCAAGTGAGTCTCCTGTGTTAGAAAGCAGAGTGATTACAGAGGCCGGTTATACAATGATGGTGCAGTGGTAGGCGATGAGACCAGGAAGACATCTGACCATATGTGCTTTGTTGTGGAGCTGGTCCCTCAGACAAGCCACCTCCTTCTGCTCTTCCTCCTTCCTGTCTGGGCAGTCCACTTCCTCCCTCCGCTCCTGCTCCGTCTGCTCCGGCCTCAGTCCTGCCCCCTGCTGGTGGCCCCTGTCCCTCAGCGGCTCCTGCTGCTGCTCCTCCTTCCTCTGGCTTTGCAGAGTTTCTACTGCATTCTGCCGAAGCAAAGAAGCGAGTGGGATAGAAAAACCTTGAACAGGTCTACAGTGACCTTTTCCTAGCACGTCGACGTGAAACCAAACCCATCTCGCAAATCTCCGTGGAAATGAGTGGCGACGCGTCTGCTCTGTCCTTTACCTTGATGACTGTGGACTGCTGTGTGCGCCCGTCGCTCGGATCTCCTGCCGAAAGGTCACAGGTCTGCCCCTGCAGCTCGCGCTCTTTAAACAGGGTCTTTAGCTAGAACACACACATGCGCACCGAATGTTTGATCATATTTCCCACAGTTTTGGCATCTCAGCTGTTTTTCTTTTAAATAATCATTCTACCTGCTCGGTAACCAGTCTTCTCTGTTTCTCCTGGTCCACAATATCCAGAGCAGCGGTTTTCTCCTCTTTTTCACCCTTCCTTTTCCTGTCTAAAGGGGGCTTCCCTTCTTTACTCTGTGGAGAAGGAGGTCGATACCAAACGCTTACAATCTTTCAGTGTAACCAATGTCACAGCATCAGAGTTGTGAAGAGGGGGGGTCAGATGGCTGTGCTATTAATCAGAAGGTTGCCGGTTTGATTCCCGGCCGTGCCAACGGACGACGTGTCCTTAGGCAAGACACTTCACCCTACTTGCCTCGGGGGGAATGTCCCTGTACTTAAGTCGTTCTGGATAAGAGCGTCTGCTAAATGACTAAATGTAAATGTAAATGTAATGAAGAGTGCTATGAGGACCTGGTGAAGTTGGCGCAGCGTCTGCAGCCTCTGGACCGCCTGGTCTCTGTCCTTCTCCAGCTGACTGGCTTGCCTCCTGCTCTCTGAGATCACATGAACACACACAGCACCTGAGGGGAAGCCTCTCAAGCTTGGATGTGATTCAGGATCGATATGTACTCGTTGTTTGATGTCAGTTGAGGAATTCAATATGGATTCAGATGCTTTGTGAGTGTTTAATAAGTAACGCCTTGACTCTGTAGAGCAGAGCGTGAAGGAAAGAACAGCTATAATGAGACTGACCTTCCAGCTGGGACCGAAGTGCGTTGAGGACGTCCTCTTGGTTCTCAGCGCTGTGACCTTCTTCTGCAGCCTGGTCCTTCTGTGTAACAAGCTGGATGTCCAGCAAAAAATATGATAAAGTAGATTTTAAAGTAGATCTATGTACTACATACCTAGTTGTCAATAATTGCGTGAATGTACAAGATCAGTTTATCAGTTTACAGAAACAGCAAGTTTGATTATTAGTTGGGGGGGTTTTCTGTTATAATATATATATATATTTGTTATATTTATATATTGTTTATATATATATATACGATGATATGAGTAAATGTAATTAAAGGAGAGCTTTAATATTCAGACTTTTACCTTCAGCTCAAGAGCAGAGATCTTAATTTGTGCCTCTGTCCTCTCTGCATCTCTCAGTCTCTCCAGACTCCTCAAGCTATGCTCCCTGCCACAGGAAACACATTAAAACGTCATTTGGACATCTAGAACACACTGCTGAAGTCGACGCTTCAGCCAGTTAGCTCTGATGAGAAGTCCGCAGGGAAGGCATACATACTTTTCCCTAAGTTCCTGCTCTCTCTCGGTCAGTTCCAGATCCAGCCTCTGAACTTCACTAATTTGCTGGTTCATCTAGTCATGGGATGTATAACAACAGATGATGAGTGATGTAATAGGCAATAAAAGGGACTGTATCCTTCCAAAACATCTCTGTCCAGGAGTCCTGTACCTGGCCTCTGGCTGACTGAAGCTCCTGGTGTTGCTCCTCCAGCTCACTGTCTCTGTCCCGCAGCATGTCCCACACCTTCTGCAGCTCTACCTTCACCAGGCCAAGCTCCCCATCCACCTCCTCCAGGGAGACCTGCTGTGCACGCACAAACAATGCATGACAGTGTGCATGCCACATAGCAACATGGTGGTTGTCCCTAGAACAACGATCATTCTGTATAACATTGACTAGCAGAGACCAAGGTGTTTTAGTGATCTGACAGACTTTTGGGCTGGTACTGGTTCCCGAGGGCCTCTGGTCCAGAGTGTCGGGCTGTGTCACTGTCTCTGGTGGTACACTAAGTTTAGACAAAACAAATCAAGGAAGTAAGGTTTTATGCAATTTCTTTAAGATGTAATAATGCAGATGAAAATACAACAGGCACACAATAATGTAAACTCACTCCATCTCTGTTCCTCTGTCCACAGTCTCCCTACCTGTGGACATAGGGATGCAAAAAGGAAGTTTATCGCCCTCTGGTGTTTTTTTAATGCACTAAATCTCTCAAGGGGTCAGGACAGGAGTTGCATATGCTCACTAAGTACCAGGTTGATGATAATCACACTGAGGATGTCTTAGACATGGCATGATAATGTTACCTTTTCCTCTCCCTTTGAGTGTGTGCAGTAGGCTTTGGCTCCTGTTTGCCTCCAGCTCTAACTGCTGTTTACAGGCATCCAACTCCAGCCTCAGCAGAGAAGCCGTCTCCTTCTGCGGGATAAAATAGACACATATGGATCATGGCAAATTTGCTCCTGTAATCCAGATGAACACAGTCTAATCCCACGAGCGTCTACGCAGACCAGTGGATGGAAATGAGGAAACAGCTGGGAGGGAAGGGCAGCACCTTGACTCTGGACAGATCGGCCTCCGAATCAGCTCTGTTCTGGAGAAGGTTCTGGATCTGATCTCTGGGGAGGAAAGAACCTCATGACAGGTGAACTGTCACACAAAAACAACAATTTTTTGGTTTGTTTGTTTTTGCACACTTGCCTGTCTTTCTGGCTCTCTGTCTTAAGCCTTTCAACCTCTGCAGTCAGTTCAGAAGCCTCCTTTTGCAACTGTAATGCAAGATATTAGATAGATCAATTGTTCCATGGCCACTGTCCACGAAAAGGACCTAATAAGTAAACAGTGTGCTTTTATGTGTTTCATTTAGATGGGTTCTTAACAGCCTTACCGCATCCACAGGGTTGTTCTGCTTGAGGCTCTCTAACTCCCCCTGTGTGGACTGCAACCTCAAAGCAACCTCCTGCCATTTGTCACTCCAGTGAGAGGCCACACCCCTCAGCTCCACTGTGGACTGGGCTGTCTCTGCCGTCATTCTCTGACGCTCCGCCTCCTTCTCCTGCAGCTCCTGCTGCCTCTCCCGAAGCTCCGCCTCCAGGTGCTGGCCGCGGTCCCGCAGAGTGTGGTTGTCTGACTCAAGGGCCTCCTGGAATTCTCTGATGAGAAACGCCTTGTTGTTTTCATTGCCGATACCAGCGAACAACAGGTCGTTTGTAGTACAGTCACATTGTCCACTCCTGTTTGATGTTCCTCATCACTTACCTGAGCTGGTCACACCTCCTCCTCACTTCATCCAGTTCTTCCTGCCCTTCCTGATGAAGAGTATTAAGCAACTCCTCCTTCTCTCCAATCAGCTGTGAGCGCTCGGTCTCCAGTGCTGCAATCTGATTGGTGTGTATCACGCGCTCAGCCCCTAGTTCATGCTGCTGTATCAGAGCAGTTTCAAGCTTCTGTTTCACCATCTCAAGCTCAACTTTGAGCTTCTCGTTAACCTGGAGCCCAATGAGATGGGGACATGGGTAAAGGCCACCACAATGGAGACATCCAAAAACAATGCATGTGTAACGATTAAAATGTCCTCACCACGCTCTCACCTCTCTAACAGAGTGCAGCTCTTCTGTCAACAAGAGGGTCTCCTGTCCCTGCTTGCAGATGCTGGCCTTGGCCTCAGCCAACTGGTCATGGAGCTCACACACCTGGTCAGTGAAACCTTCTCTTCCTCGCTGGGCCCTCTCCAGCTGCAGCTCCAGACCCTGGGCCTTCTGATGCAGGTCTGCCTTCTCCTGTAGCAGTCGATCTTTGTCCGACAGTGCCCCAGACATCTTGGCCTTCAGGTCCTCCACACTGTCCTCCATCCTCAGCACCTTGGTGGACAGGAGGTCTCTCTCCTGGGACGGGTTTGGGAGAGGGGGAGACTGGTCATGACAGGAAGTCGTGTAAGATGGAGGATGTCGTGTTTCATTTCAGGATAATGGCTGAGGTGACTCACCAGGCTAGCCTGACCCAGCTTGCTACGAGCCTCGCTCAGCTGGTCTTGAAGTTCGCTGTGGGACTGAATGGTGTGACTCAGTCTTTGATTTGTCTCTTCAGTTTGACTCAACACTGTTAGCTGAGTCTAGGACCGTAGAAGAGGAGAGTGGAAGGAACATAACATTAGCAGCGAAATTTGAGTTTGACCGATATTCTCCTTTGTGATGAAAGAACAGACCTCTTTTGAAGAGTGGAGTTGCTGGATAGCCTGGTCTCTCTCTGCCTCCAGTAACTCTGCCCTCTCCTCTGCCTCTCTCAGGGCCTCCTTCAATCGGATCAGCTCTTTTTCTGCTTTCTGCTTCCCCTACACATTCATAATATCAATGTCATAATCATCAACAACATTGGAATTTACTGTATTTTCATATTGGAAGAAACTGAGCTTCAAGATTTCTGTTGTTGGGCATACCTGTCTGTAAAAGTCTTCTTGTGTCACCGGTAATGTGCTGCTAAGAGATCTAGGATTTTTCTGGATGGAGGCAGACTGGATGTTGCCACCTTTCTCTAGAGTCGACCTCATTTTCAACATGTCCATCTCCAGCTGCAAGACCCTTAATCATGGTCGTAAATCGTATCAACAACAAACTTCCTGGGCTCTGCATTTGATCATCAGCAATTCTCCCACATAACATAAGTCACGACGACACACAAACAGTATTGATGCTCACTTGTCTTGCAGTTCTCCACGTCGCCGGCTTTCCTCAAACCGGGACAGCTCAGCTGCGTCCTTCTCCTGTTCAAGAGCACTCACCGCCTCTGACAGCTGCTGTGGGATGAAGCAAGCAGGGGGTGAAGCGAGGCCGGGTCACACACACACACACACACACACCACAAAGACAACCAGCCAAGAGTAAAGAGGTAGAAGATGAATCCAGGTGCTCTAAGGGTCTTCTCCTACCTTGTGTTTCATATCCAGAAGTTGTGCTGTGGTTGTGCTGTGGTGTAGGTGTGTGTCTTTGGATTTCAACAGGTCTGTCTGGCTGTCTAATCGTTCGTGAGCCTCCCGCAACCGCTGCACCAGCTCTGCCCGACGAAAGCCGCTCTCAGTCAGGGCAGCCCGCAACTCAGCTCCTGGAGAGGGGGACAGGGACCGCGGTGCACCCTCTGGAGCCATACGGGACATCGACTGCCATCTCCTCATGCCTGGCTCATTCGGCCTG
The DNA here is from genome assembly GCF_021917145.1 of Hypomesus transpacificus. Classification (NCBI taxonomy): domain Eukaryota; kingdom Metazoa; phylum Chordata; class Actinopteri; order Osmeriformes; family Osmeridae; genus Hypomesus; species Hypomesus transpacificus. Next base: position 15,609,427 of record NC_061073.1, read on the forward strand.
AAACCACCATTGCCAGTGCTGGGACAGAAAGAAACATTAGTTTGGGCACATTGTTCACTATGAAGTGTGATAGAAAACACTGAAAAAGGCATTTTCTCTCGCCTGGTGCTGAGTTTGGACAGGAAGCCTGCTCCGGAGACACTAGCCACATTGTACCATGCTGAGGACTGAGGAGGAACACAGAAATACAATTTTAAATGGCTCTTAATTTTCTCTCAAGTGAAGATAATCTGCCTATTTGCCATTACCTGAGATTTAAAGTGAGACTTGCTGTCCCACATGTCCAGGTCAGAGAGGGAGAGTGGACTTGAGGCTCGGAGTGAAGGTCTAAGGGTTTTGGCGATTACACCCAAATCCCAGTCGTTCTTTCTAGGTGAAAGACTCCAGCCCTCGTCGTCCCACACTTCCATCCCCGCGGGCTCTGCCCGCGAGAACGATGACACGTTTTTTTACTTTTTCTTTTCACAAAAGTGACAACTAAGAGTATATGACTATTCATAGAAGACTTTCCTTGGATGTGTCAGTGTTTGTTTACTGGATCTTTCTCTATTAACTTCCAACAAAACCCTGACAGTTATCACACTCTGGGTCTGTTCCACAAGCTTTGTCACACAACCTCTTCAGCAACACATACACATCCACGAACAAACGAGAATGAACATGGACATTTCACTCTAATACACCATCTTAAAAACATCAGCAGTTGTTAAGAATCATCGATAAGTTACAATTGTCTACGGATTTCAAAGCAGCAGCAAGCTACACGAGAAAGGCCACTAAAAAGAAGCTGCTTGCCTCCTACCTTTCTGCTTAAGCCCTCTTCTGTTCCCTCAGAATGCCCACTTGCACTGTTACTAATCAAGTCTGCTGTGATTGCAGGAGCAAGCTGTTGAGTATGCACCCTTTAAAGTATCCATGGTAACCAGGACACACAGGACGCTGTGGGTGTGCGAAGTCCAACCCTTGCTAGATACTCTCCACATGACCTCACTGGCTCATTGTGTTCTGTAATACAAGTGTTTGTTGCTTCTTGTTCTTTCCCGATAGCTTCAAACGAAGTGGCTTGCATCGTAGTATACTGTATTTTGATTAATGGAAGGGTATTTGTGTTTTAATATAAGTTTCGAAATGTTAGAAAAGCCACTTGTTAATATCCTTTTCCTCCAAAGAATGACAAGACATGCTGGTGGTTGATAATACTGTAAGGGAGTGACATAAATGATGACTAGACTATACTTTCCCCAATACACAGCTATCTGCCAAGCCTCCACAGCTAGGTGAGAAATACCACATGCCCCAAGGTCCAAAATAACACTTGTTCCCCATTAATATCATTACAAACCATGTGTGCCAACAACATCCCCTGCTTTTGACTATTTCAATGTGTTAGTTATATGGTCCAAATCAGCAGTTAGTTTCGTTTTTTAAATGTTGTATTGTTGAATTCATTAGAATTGGTCTTCATTCTATGTGTGCGTCTACTCTAATACCAAAAAATAGAGTCTCATGACTATCAACTATTTCAACCAAAACCCCAATTTTGAAGTTTGAATGGAGAGTGGAGGAAACGGAAGTCGATTGTTTTTAGCATTCACTACTGTACTGATGCGAAGTTAACAAGCTCACAGCTGGAAGACGCAAATATTTCCTTCATAGTCCGATTGAATAATATCATTGCGTTTGATTTTAAAAGATCTGCTAAAAATAATATCTTAAAAGGTATGTGTGTTTCTTAACAGTACTGCAGGACGTATTATGTCTATTGCCATTAGCTATGTCAAAGTGTTGACTGGTAGAGATGCCATGTTGCCTGTTATTCGCTAGCCTGCTTGAATTAGCTAGCTCTAGCTAGCGAACTCAACATACTATTGTAGCTACCTTGTTAAAAGCTACGAGAAAGGTCTGCCAATTGTTCTCTTTAATATTCTGAGTAATATCAAGTATGGTGTTCCAGTTGATTCTGTCATTTTTGATAGCGATCATGTCTTTAAGCGTAGCCTATTCAGTTAATGTGTTCTACTTGTAGCAATTTAGTCCATACTACTCGTCCTGAACCATTGTGTTTGTCCCCCAGGACAGAATGGCGGCAGACTGGTTGGGAAGTTTAGTATCAATAAACTGTGGTACAACTCTGGGAGTGTACCAAGGAGAAGTTTCATCTGTGGATCAGACCAGCCAGACCATCTCTCTTAAACAGCCTTTCCACAATGGTGTCAAGTGTCCTGTACCTGAAGTCACTTTCAGGTAAAGAACAGTCAATATCTTGCCTTATTTGATAAGCAATTAAAGTGTAAAGTGCATACTGTTTTGGATCAACTGTGCTGGATGGATGGAGTTTCAGAGTTTAAATGAGCTGTTTTTGTTTGCAAATTGCAGTGCTATGGACATTAAGGACCTAAAGATTTTGGACATCCAGAATGGCCAAGATGGTTGGAGTGGCAGGGGGGGAGGTCAGACCAACAGTGTTCTCATCGCAGTCCCACTCAAAGGTGACCCCAGGACCCAGGAAAGGCTGATCTCGCCCCAGCAGAACTGCTCTAAAAGCTATGGAGATCGTCATCTCGACATGCCAGGCCAGCCCAAGGGATTCCGACGGAGACACAATTCCTGTAAGTATCAACAGTGTGCTACCCACAACTGTCAGAATACTAACCTCTGCTTTTTCAACAGTTGTAACTTTTGAAACGCTTTATCATGCTGTCGCAGGGTCGTCAAGTAGTCGAGGAGTAAACCAAGTCACACCTAAGAAGAACGGACTGAAGAACGGAGGCGGCGGGGGTCCGATGAAGCAAAGGGACGACGAGTGTTTCGGAGACGGCATGGAAGAGAGGTTGGACACGGACTTTGACTTTGAGGGGAACTTGGCGCTGTTCGACAAAGCGGCCGTGTTCTCACAAATAGACACGTCGGAGAGGCGGGGCAATGGAACGCGGTCGCGAGGCACCCCAGGGGAGCAGACTCCCTCTCGGTATCGCCACGACGAAAACATCCTGGAGGCCAAACCCATTGTTTACAGGCAGATTGACGTCCCCCAGCCCGGGGCCAAAGAGTACTGCACCGGTGAGTGACTCACAAGGACATGTGAACATTCTTACCAGGATAACGATGTACGCCAGGGTGTCCTGCAGAAAATGTTTGTGAGAGAGAGAGAAGGAGAGAGAGAGATGTACATGAGTATAAAATGTGTGTGTGGGGGAGGGGCGTTCTGCAGAGGGAGATTGGCATTGGTCACGGTTTGGAATGGAAGGGAGAAAACAGGACAACGGCGGATATCCCCCCAAAAATATGACAACGTAGTTAAGGCGGCAGGCGTGTGTTGCTTAGGCTGCCGCCTTAACTGAAAAGTGCTGCGGGAAACCCTGTACACCATCCCTTATCCATACAACCACAGTAATTGGCTCTGTCTTCCTCTGTGCAGACTCGGGGCTGGTGGTGCCAAGTGTATCTTACGAGCTGCACAAGCGTCTGCTGTCGGTAGCTGAGCGACATGGTCTCTCCCTGGAGCGGAGACTGGAGATGACTGGTGTGTGTACCAGCCAAATGGCGCTAACATTGCTGGGAGGCCCCAACAGGTGAGTACAACACCATGCACATACTCCATTTCATATTACAGATGGTTTATTTATTTTAAACCCATTTTACATATCGTAGATCCTCCCATTCATTTGAGAAAGCCCAACGGGTTACAGAAGTATGCCTGCTTTTGTATTGGATCATTTGCAGACTAACCCCCAAGAATGTGCACCAGCGGCCCACTGTGGCCCTGCTGAGTGGCCCTCATGTGCAAGGAGCCCAGGGCATCAGCTGTGGCCGTCACCTGGCCAACCATGAGGTGGAGGTCATCCTCTTTCTGCCCAACTTTGTCAAGATGCTGGACTCTGTTACCAGCGAGCTCACGCTCTTTAGCAAAACGGAGGGCAAGCAGGTGTCCAGTATCAAAGGTATTTGATGTTAAATTTGCTGTAACGGTAGCAATCGTTGGTTTATTACAGGGATGATATCCGGTTTTCTGGGGTATGTTAGGGTTTTGGCAAAGGGTGGGAATCTTTTCTTGAGATTCAGTTTGTTTCTTTTCTGCAGACCTACCAGACAGCCCAGTTGACCTCATCATCAACTGCCTGGACTGTCACGAGAACACATTCCTAATGGACCAGCCGTGGTACAGGGCTGCTGCAGATTGGGCCAACCAGAACCGAGCCCCGGTGCTCAGCATAGACCCTCCAGTCAGTGGGCAGGGCCAGGCTGTGGAGGCCAAGTGGTCCCTCTCCCTGGGCCTTCCCCTCCCCCTGGCCGAGGGGGCGGGCAGGGTTTACCTCTGTGACATCGGTGTCCCTCGCCAGGTGTTTCAGGAAGTAGGGATCAAGTACCACTCTCCGTTCGGGTGCAAGTTTGTCATTCCATTACACTCAGCATAACTGGACTGCTGGAACAACACAGACTAACACGTTGACCCTTCCTGACCAATTGGGTTCTGGGGATTTTTTTTAATACACAGAACAAGCCTTCAATTCCGGTATATTATTGTGTTTTGATCGTTCATGTTTAGGTATTCTGAGGGCAGCTGTGGGGGGAAACTGGAAATGTGTTACAAAGAGTGTTACAGATGGGATACAACACTTTTTGGTTCAGATCGGATGAGAGCATTGAGTTTGTATCATCCAGGACTCATTGATGAGAGCTTTGAGTTTGTATCATCCAAGACTCATTGGATGAGAGCATTGAGTTTGTATCATCCAAGATCAAATATATATTTTTCCTTACATTTCTTTTCATTTGAGTCTGCTCAGCATGTAAACAGTTGAGGATGTTTTCATTGTGCCAGATTCTTTTAGTGGCACGGGTAGGTAAGGTTTTTTTCCTTAAAATAACTACTTTTAATTGAGCTGTGACTGAGCCTGCCGCTTGAGGTGTGACTTGAGAGATTTCAAGAGTTTGTTCAGACAGTACAGGATATGTGGTGATCCATTGATGGGCCTTTTGCAAACACAATCATCCTGCAGAAATGTAATGGCGAGATATGTAAATTGGTGTAAATTAAATTACACCTGTATTGAAGGCTGATATATATCTATATTAAATAGATATATATTAAATAAACTATTTTATCAATGGAACTATGAATGTAGTATGTGTTTAAAGATGAACAATCCGATTTTTAAATTTTGTATTGGTCCTTTCAATTTACTAGTTTTTAGTCTTAGACTAAGTCTCGTCTTTGATCTCAGTCAGAGGAACAACCTTTGAAGTTATGAGAGCACCACTGCAGCACAGAAGGAGGTCATGTGAGCAGACTGTTTCCTCGTTGGCAAAGCCAGTTAGTTTGCCTTATTTGTGTAACATATTGAGAGCGTTGTGCATATTAATGCACAGTTGATTTCTTACCAAAATACGGACTTGTTCATTCCTTACATTGGAGAATATTGCCTTCTCTGTGTGAAGGGCTTAAATTTTTTGTGTGAATTTATTTGATTCTAGAGAACAGACAAATCTTAGGACCCTCTGATTCTTCCACACAAGGACTGTAGGGTACATTCTTGTATTTGCTTGCTTGAATTGTAAATCCCCGAATGGGCACGGTTCTTGTCTGTAACATGCATTCATCTACATTTGGCCTAACTCAAATTGAGAATGTGTGGTGCGAATCTTAACATGTATCATCTTTCTTTGTTGGTGATACGTTACTGATAGTATTTTCTGAAAATTTCAGGCTGAAGTATATTTTTTTAGTCTTTTGAAATGTTTAAATTTAAGTACTAAAATGCTGCTCAATTCTGCAGACAATTTGTTAATTGCATAGCATTATTGAGGCATTACACTATTAATAGTGCTACCTGTCATTATCCTTTTTGTTTAACAGATGATTGTTGTAGTTACAATGTTATTTGGTTACATGACCGGTTGATATATACCACTGGATATTGGCAGACATGTCTGATACGTTAAACATTTTTATTTTCAAGGATTCATTTTTGACACATTTTGAAGAATTTGCTATCTGTTTTACATGTATTCTGAATAATACATGAGGCAAAGGAAAAAATGATAATCTTACATTAATGTCAAAAATCTAATAATTCTAAATAATTTTACAGATTAATTTGAATTATACGATTAGGCCATAGTAATCTGTTATAGGATCAGAATTCAAATGATCTTACTCAGTTTAATTGAGCTATTGTTAAAGTATGGCAGAGTTTGAAAGGTAGACAAGTCTTCATCTGTGTTCCCTCCTACCTTATACAGACATTAACAAAGACAGAATTCACATGTTCAGACAGCCATCATTGAAACAAAGTTATTCGATGCGAGAATTCCATAAAAAATATATTGTTTCTTTGTATGTGCCTGTAAGCAAGATTCTCTGTGTCTGCAAGCAGGAACTTGATTGGAAGCTGTTGAATAATGTTGCTGCCTGGTTTCCAAATAGATATTAAGTGTGTCTGTGAAGGGACATTTTCATATCTGCTGGGTGCTTACAAGGTATTGTGCCCCAGTAGAGGACAGTGAAGCTAGATGTTTCATTGAGTATTAACTATTATGTACCTGGAGTATATTTTTTTATTTTTTCATCATGATTCAATTTAGTTTCATTTGCCTTGTCTCACGTTTTCTTAATGGCAGTGATCACCTTGTTGTGTGTTTTGGATTAATGTACTAATGTGAACATTATATCCTGGGTGTTGCAGCACTGTGTCCATGGACTCCATGAAGCCCTGTCTGAAACAATTCATTGGTGGAATGTTTTTACACGTTACTGACGTCACAGTCATTTTTGATGTCAAATGTGTACGTGTGTGTTGGAGGGGGTGGGGTGTTGGCAAGAAACTTCCCTTATTTAACAAAAGAGACACCATTTAAAAACATAGATAGCTTCTAAAATACTTTAACCACAGGGGGGCAACAAAATCCCACCGTTGAATTTTCTTTAGTAAATAGACAAAAGCGAGTGGCCTTACATTGGAAATTCTTAACTTCTTAAGCATCACTTAAATTCTTTAAACAGTAAGGAGCTATGAGTTCAGTCTGGTGTTAATCCACACATTTGTTACAATTAAACTCCTAGCCATACATCCTGGTAAATCATTTAGAATTGGATGGAGGTTTGCTACTAATCCTTTTGGATTTATGTGATTGCTTGTCGAAAAGGTTTGGTTCGGAATTCACCAAAACAACTGAATTTATGTAATAGCCTACCTTTTATTGTTCATTTGACATTTAACATTGGCTATTACAGAACTAGTCCAAGGGACCATGAGTAAAGAAAGTCAACTTACAAAGTACCACCATGCGTAGGTGGGTCTTAAGTTGTTGTTGTCGACAGACATTAACCCACGTGTTGATCTAAGTAAGACATTTGTAAACTGCTGTTTCTATCCACATGTTGCGTTATTGTTCAAATTTGGTAAAAAAATAAACACGTTGAAGACACTGATTCAGTTTAAACTGGGCTCCTTTTATTACATTTAGAATAATTTTGGGTTATATTTTAATAATGGGTATTCATTTTATTGACTTTATTTGATTCCCTCTCCACAGATAATTAAGTGCAACGCATGCGCGAAACAACAAATCAAGGAGGGGCAAAACGTCCAAAACGTTGCAGATAGAAATATGGAACCTAGAGTGTGACAGTAGCTCTCAAAGTGGCAACGTGCGTATATTTCTATCTGCAAGTTTTCTCTTCACTGCCCCTTTTGGCGGACTCAGTTTATTTCCTACCATAGACCGACCAACGTTACCGAAACATCATAGCAGTAGCATGGGGCACGAGTGCTGCATTTCGAGATTTCTACGCATTGTTATAACTTTTAGCTAGTTTGATTACATTAGGCGGACAGTGAAACGCTGACGATATCCGCGTTCCTCACCAAGATCAAGGGTGGATATTGCATTACCGGGATCGTCTTAACAGACTAACATCAGCTTACAACTCTGAATTAACCCCACTGCATGCTGTTTTAACTACCGCATTAGCAACGATCGCTTGCTGTGTAAACGAGCGAACATTTCTTACAAGAGTTGCATCTGGTTCCTTTCCAATGGATGTAGAGCACTTGAAAACGGACGTCGTACAATAGGTCTAATTCTCTTCTTGCAATATTGCACACTCCACCTCCTCAAAGGTATGATAATTATCTTGCAGTTATATTTAAATGCCAACAAACGTATTTATATTTTTCATTTAACATATTTAACAAGTTTTTTGTTCTATTGAATTGCTCGTTGTTGGATATCCGTTTATAACATCCCCTCTAATCAAACAGTATTTCACCCTTGATTATGTGCCTGTTTTTGATATATAGAATCACCTACGGTAATACCATAGCGCCACAGAGCCGCAAGTAAAATATCTGATCACTATCCATCCCAATTACAGATGACATTACATTACATGCCCTTTGTCCATGCCTACACTACATCATGATGCTCAATGATTCAAAACATGCTAGGAGGTGACACCATACCAATAGAATAGGCCAATAACCAGCCTAGCTGCCTGGCGAAAGGGGTAATACCAGTGGAAGTGGTAAACGCACGCACACGCGTACACACACACACACAGACACAGACACAGTAAGCATGCACTCACACACAGACCTACTCTCTTCCTCTCTCTGTAGAAATGAATATCACTTTCCCTGGTTATTTGCTTGTCTAGTTGTTAGGTCCCCTAACCAGCCTCTGTTAATACCACTTCTATGACTCCCTGCACCTCATGCCTAGCTCACCTAGTTGATTTGCCAACCATAAGGCCCCAACATGTAGAGGCAGGGGATTGATCCAAATTCAGCTTCTGGATGTCTGGTGTTTTAAGAGTCTTGTCACTGAACTTCAACCATAGCCAGACCATAAATGCCCTGACACTTCTAGAATAGATGGCCATACAGATGTATAGTATGGATGGGGTACTAAGTTTCTTAACTTGGAATCATTTAGCTATACACTGATTGGAAGTCTTTCCTTGAATTTTCATCATTAAATAAAAATAAATAATTTGAAGGTGCCAAGAAATAGCTGGTTTGGAAATGTCCTTGCCGGCATGGAGGGTAGTAGTTCAGACAGGTCGTTGACCCTTCCTTTTTAGACAAATGCCAGCATAAAGGGCATTGTACTCGCTCATAGAGGGCTCCTCTATGGCTAAATGATTTAAAAAGTTGCTCAGAGACTAGAATTAGCCCGGATGAAATCATGATGACTAAAACTGTTCCCCATGCAGATCTGCAAAACTGTAGCACAGAGGAAGCTTCCTTTTCACACACAAGTGACTGTCACTGTTATGTTGGCGATAGTGCCGTGAAATTCTCCAGTTCTCAGGACAGCCAGATAGACAAAACCCCTACGTTCAGGCAGAGGCTCCAGCTTCTTACTCACGTCTGGTGACTTGGTAATCTGTCAACATTTACCATGCAATTTTCTGTTTACTAGTGTAGGCCTAAACTTTGATCGAGTGTTTTGGCGCATTATTGGGTACATTTGTGGGCATTTCTATAACTCACTGTCGCTATTTCCTTGTTTGCTGTTAGAGCTCAGGTATTGCTTTAGGACACTGTAACGGTTCTGTCAGTGTAGAAGTACTATGGAAACTTTAGTCAATACCTCTTTTGTGTGGTTTGGCTAATGTTAGCCATCACATGCAAATTTGACAGTAATGTGCTTGGTTTTCAGACTCATGCCATTTATACAGGGACATTCCCGTGCTTGGTTAACAATCTCATTCTGTTAGACTGAAATGGAAGCTGCTGGTTAAACTTAACTTATATGGGTCTTGGTTTGTGGTCGCAACACCAAAATTAACTTTATTAACTTTGTGTGTGTATATATATATTATATATATATATATATATTTTTTTTTTATTTTTTTTTTTAACCATTTCCTGCAGTTCATACTTTATAGGACAATGAAACAGCACTGTTCAGTCACACAGGGTTTTTCCATATTCTTTCCCTGGAGTTAACTGCAGAGTAAGGGAGGCACTTAGGTACAGCTTTGGTGTTGCTCTTCCAGAGTCCAGCTGTTGTCCCTGAGGCCATGTTGATTTCCTCCTCTTTGGCTCCACAGGAACATCTGCAGGCTGTCAGGCCCAGCTGGATGGACTTGTGACACGCTCTGTCCGTCTGCCCCTTCACCAGTCTCTCTTGTGCTCTCTGCTTTTCCCGCCCCTCGCTCATTTTTCCATCTCTCGCCCTCATCTCTGTGTTCTGCCACTTGGCTTCTACCCTGCTGGTGCTGTAATGCTGATGATAACAGGGCTATGGCAGCATCAAAGCCAGCTGCAGTGCATCCTCAGCCCGCAGGGGCAGGATGAGAGGCTGGCTACCCAGACCCCCCGCAGGGCTGGTTGGGGGGTGGGGAAGGAGGAGAAGGACACTGGGCTTAATTGCATGATGGTTTAGGAGTTGTGTAGCCACAGTAGCCATTACAAACTACTGTTGGCAGATGTTGTTAGCGTTTTGTGGTATTTAATGGCTGACCATTTTTACTTCTGTAGTTCTTTTGTAGTCTGTAGACTCTAATCTGTAGTTATTTTTGTATCTTTTTGTTCTACTTAACAAGTAATTTAAGAATCTGGGTAACACTCTGTGTCTGGCTAGGATCACTATGTAGAGACATTTTTACCATCACCAACTAAAGAATGTTGTCCATGGGTTTAGTAATGCTTCATGTTGTTCAGGGCAAGGACATCATGCAACAGACTGCAACAAGTCGCGTGAACGGAATTCTTTAAACCTGTCTCATCTTGCAGCAGCACTTCCACTGCTGTTGAAGTTCCTCAGTTTGAACAAACTCTACACTGTTCGAAAACTTAGCCGACACAAGACAATTGACTTATTGAAATAAAATGTTGATCATCCAGTTTGCTTCAAGTGCTTGGACAGGAATGGCTGGAGCAATAGCTGAGATATTTGTCAGGTTATGCCCTCCACTGTCTTTTTTTCTTCTTCTTGAATTCTGTTTTCTTTTATCGTGTGTTCTTGTCATGTGCACTACTTTCTTTGTGCTGTATCACAGGGCACATCATGTCTCTATGGCCAGTCTGTCACTGAAGCTAGTTTCCTGGTTCCTGCTATCGCTGCGGGCTCATGTCACGCAGAGCTTGATAAGTTAGCTACAGCTCGGCTACATCCACCCTACTGCAGACTATCTGCATTCAGTACGCTCTCACTGGTATTCAAGAACGTTTTAGAAAAGTGTTATTGACATGTAACAAAGGCACCTTTTTGCAGATCAAATGTTTGACAACAGCTAGTTATCTCCAGACCTGAACTGAAGTGTGTCTGACTGTGTCTGAAGTGAGTGATGATGCCCCCCCCCCTGGGCAGCCGGGAGCTGATTGTCAGCGGGAACAGAACCACAAAGACGGCCCTGTCTCCCCTCTGAAAAGAGAAAGCTGGCGCTTCACACGGAGGCCTTCTGGAAATGGCCGATGTCCTTATCTGTTATGTGACACCAGGACAAGCTGAATCCTGTCCTGTTCACTCATGCTCTGGCCTGATGACCTTTCTTGACACACTGATGTATTCACTGGCCTAATGGAGAAGAATCCCAAAAACCAGACTTGGCCTGTGTTTATGGATTTCCTGTGTGGTGACATCACTCTTAAATGGGAGACTTTGCCCAAACACACCCAATTGATATCAATGCCAGCAGTGTAGCTAAGTTCCTTATTGCAGCTAATGTATAGATTTTCTGTGGAATTTCCAAAGCAGTTGGTTAATTGTTCTCCTCCTCTGCTGACACTGCGTCTGTTTGGCTGGGATTCTGTGTGTGGGAAGGTTGGGCGACTTATTTTACAGCTAAATCAGTCCCTCAACAATGCAAAATGCCAGCACACCTCTGAGTCATTCTTTTTTTTTTCATTAGAGAGGCAATGGTTATTCCACTGGTGTCACAGTCAGGCCCCAGTGATGTGGGAAGGGTGTTCCAACTAGTCTTCAAAACATGGTGACAGCTGTTCCTGACTGGCCCCTCAGAGCAGATTTCCCAGTCCCCTACCATGCTGTATGCCCAGTCCCCTACCATGCTGTATGGAGTTTTTTTAGACCTGTTTGATTGTTCCTACTATCGACCTACCCACTGGCAACTCTTGAAGATCTGACTCAGGCTCAGTTTAAATTTAGGCTGTTGTAGTGACAGTGGAGGAAGCGTGTGTGTTTAAAAGGGGAAGTACAGTATATCTCTCTGACCAGTTGCCGTAACAGTGATATGAATGCAGATACTGGCTCTGTTTTTTGTCACCCTGACCCAACCCCATCAAATCATGAAGCACAGTCTGGGCTTTCATACAGAACATCCTCTGAGCCAGTGGTGTGTGGACATGGTTGGGAGGATGTGACCTCATGTGATGGCACTGGATGCAAGTTCTGGAGCCAGGACTGCCCCTGAGCTCTGACCGCTGACTTCCACTGCCTCTCCAGGGCAACCGAATTCGAGGGGAAGTTGTACATTGTGGAATTACTTAATACATATTCACTGTGTGTCTCTTAACTGTCATTCTTTTTTTGTTCTTCACGGAAATATCAGTAGTCAAAGGTCAAAGGAACTATAGTTCGCTTTTGCCACGTACACTCGAGCCTTTCTTTTCTGTGGTCTATATTTGGCTTAGAAACAACACATATGTTGACGGTTTTTCTGTAATGATGCTTCCTGAAGTTTACATTCCAGAACTCGAGTTCTATCTTGAGACATCATTGGGGTGTAGAGAATCAACGTGCCTGTTTTGAATGTATTGGGTCCGTTAATTCAGAAAACAAAGGCTACACAACCCTATGATAGCATAAGATCATATTAAAAATATTGCCAATCTATGTCTTGTCCATCCCAATGGTGAGCCTGCTCTGACTTCAACATGGTCACAATGAGGACGTCATGGAAAACAGCACCCCTGAGGTTGTGAAAGTGAGAGAAAAAAAAACAGCTACTTCTGCTTTCTGTAGCTGCCGGTTATTTTTGGCCTTTGCACAACGATACTACTCCGACACATTCCTCTCCCTCCACCATGGCAAGGTGCTTCACTACATTTGACAACCTGCTCTTCGGTACTGTGAAAATAAAACATGCTTGTGTCCTGCCATGTACACGGTCTTGATCAGTCAGTAAAAGACTGTGGTGCTGCATGCTGTTTACTGACACTGTGAGTGTTGTGTTCCTGTAGATGTGTGTGCAGGGTCTGATGGTAGTAGCCAGTAGGGATGGGCATTCGACTAAATTGTCTTAATCGATCGTCGGGAGAATTAACGATCGATTTTCGATTAATCATTAACATTTTTATATTAAAATTTACTATTTATAGGCTATATTAAAATGCAGTGAAAATAGAAAAAACAGCGTGTTTACGCATTGAGATCTGTAGCTATTAGAAAAACAACTATTTCTGTAACTCCTAGAAGCGGAGCCGACAGCTAGAAGCCTGTGCTCAAACACAACTGACCCTCGTTTTTTTCCGGCTAATTAACAAAGCTTCATAAAAACCTTCGCCCTCAACAATACTTAAGGGTAGCATATCCATGTCGATGGACTTGCAGATCCGTTGGGTAATTTTCTCTGCTCGTTGTGCATCGCAGATCCTCCGTGCTAGCACCGAGAGCAGGATGCACCGTAGGATGTACGTTCTTCAACTATATCATTTGAGTCGTGGAGGAGTTGTAATTATACTCAGCTTTGCAGTGTTGGCGGTGAACAAAGTAATTTTTTAGTCAATATGGTCTCACGCTACACTTCGCCGTGACATCTTCATGTTTACTTTTGAAATACATGGAAACTCGCCGGTAACTGAGTAGGCCTGTGGCGTTTTTTTCCAAACATTGGCTTCATTTGGTAAAATGTTTAATTGCTGCCACATAGCGAAATCCATTGCATTCCTTCATGACTCACACTACGCCACAGAACACGCATTAGTTTTATCGATGAACAAATAATGTCATCGACTAAATTCTTAATGATCGATAATCGATCGTCGATTAATTATGCCCATCCCTAGTAACCAGTGTGATGCTGTGTGTGTTGTGTTCCTGTAGGTTCGTGTGCAAGGTCTGATGGTAGTAACCAGTGTGATGCTGTGTGTGTTGTGTTCCTGTAGGTGTGTGTGCAGGGTCTGATGGTAGTTACCAGTGTGATGCTGTGTGTGTTGTGTTCCTGTAGGTGTGTGTGCAGGGTCTGATGGTAGTAACCAGTGTGATGCTGTGTGTGTTGTGTTCCTGTAGATGTGTGTGTGTGTAGGGTCTGATGGTAGTAACCAGTGTGATGCTGTGTGTGTTGTGTTCCTGTAGGTGTGTGTGCAGGGTCTGATGGTAGTAACCAGTGTGGGTTCCCTGTGAGCGAACACCACCGCCCCCCTCGTCAAGTGTAATGGAAGTTCAGGTGAGGCACACTGCAGTAACAGCTGTATAAGGGTTAACGCAATTAATGTTAGCAGTAAGAAAATGGGCCATTTATTACCGACTTTAGATTAGATGGTTGATTGTATATTAACTATTAAAGAGCTCTCTGGTTTTCCTTTGTCTCAAGACACCTTGGCCGCAGGGCACAGAGTGCGTGGCCAAGTATAACTTCAAGGGTACAACGGGACAGGATCTGCCTTTCAATAAAGGAGATGTTCTGACTATCATTATGGTCACAAAGGTAATCCGATGTTGATAATGCATTTGAATTTTATTCAGATACCGAAAATGTGTGTGCTTTTAACTGCTGTCCCATAGAATCTTCTAGAAATGTTACTTGTTCTTGTCATCCCTGAAATGCTTTGTGTTGAGTTTCCTAAGAGCTGTGGTGACATTTGTCTTTCAGGACCATAACTGGTACAAAGCCAAAAACACAACAGGCCAAGAAGGCACCATCCCTGCAAATTATGTTCAGAAGAGGGAGGGCGTCAAATCAGGGGGAAAACTGAGTTTAATGCCGTGAGTACAGACATGATTTTATATCACATCGTAACTGTTGCCATGTACATTTCTTGATTTCAATTCATTAGGGGCATACGCGGTCCATTGAATTTATCTGCCACCATTGACTTTGCACTGCCTCTTGATATAGTAGTGTAGTTAGAGAAGGCAGATGGCCTGTTTGTCGTGGCAGGGTTGCCACTGTGAAGTGGATGTAAACCACAGCTGGGCCGGGCTGGGTCGAGTCCTGGCTCTACAGCCCTGTAATTGCAGTGCACTTGTCTCTGTTTCCCGCTCGGCTGTTTGTGC
The DNA here is from genome assembly GCF_021917145.1 of Hypomesus transpacificus. Lineage (NCBI taxonomy): Eukaryota > Metazoa > Chordata > Actinopteri > Osmeriformes > Osmeridae > Hypomesus > Hypomesus transpacificus. The sequence goes on from NC_061073.1 coordinate 15,624,616, forward strand.
ACTCTGCACAGCTTCCTGTTGTTTTCGTTCAGACACTGGCAATGAAGAACCTCCCAATTTAGCCAAAAGAGTTTTGAAGAATCTGAATGTGTGCATTTCTGTGGATCTGTCTTTTTTGTTTTGTGCTTTGTGTAAATCTGTGTATGTGTAACTAGTAATTTAACCTATGTGCTCTAACTGGTATTTCTCTGACACTGGGGAGAGTTTTGTGTGTGTGTGTGTGTTGGTATATGCACAGCATGTACAACGGAGCTATTATTCGGATGCCAGTCCGCTACCCCTAGCTGTACCCTCGTTTTGAACGGTGTGTCTCACCCCTTACAGATGGTTCCATGGGAAGATAACCCGGGACCAAGCAGAGCTGTTGCTACACCCCCCAGAGACCGGGCTATACCTGGTGCGAGAGAGCACCAACTACCCTGGGGACTACACCCTGTGTGTGAGCTGCGAAGGCAAGGTGGAGCACTACCGCATCATTTACCTCAACGGCAAGCTCAGCATCGATGAGGAAGCGTACTTTGAGAACCTTATGCAGTTGGTTGAGGTGAGGAAAGGAGATTGTTGTGGAATAGTGCCAGTATAGTCTGCTTTCTGCAGCCCGAGTGTGTATGCATCGATGTAGAATGTGATTAACCTTTTAATGAGGTCCTCAAACCATTGTGTTACCCCATAGCTCACTTATACTGTAGTTCCTGGAACAAATAATGAACAGGAAGTGACAAAGAGGAAGAGTGAGCGGTACATTAGAGATCAGCGAACCTCTGAAATGAGGGTTTCACTTTCAAGGCCCATCTTGTATTTCTGTAGTTACTAAAATAATGATCAGAAAAAGGTGTTAAAAATTAAAACTGTCCATACAAGAACACAACCGACTTGATGAAGTTACTTTGATGTTCTTGACCATACTGCCCCCTCTTGGTCATAAGAAAGTACTGGCAAATTAGTGTTTTTTTTCTCATTTCTAGCACCACCATTTTTGGTCCACTTTATCCTCCACTGAAGCCTAAATCTTCATGCACTGATAAGGCTTGCTGTTTAAAGTTTCTGTGCTACCCATCTGTATGCAGCACTACACCAAAGATGCGGATGGCTTGTGTACCAAACTGATCAAGCCCAAGCTGGAGGAGGGGACGGTGGCAGCACAGGATGAGTTCTCCAGGAGTAAGACTAGCATATTCAGTCTGCTACACTCTGAGCCAATCACTAAGGAAGCTGTTTAGGGCTGGTGGGCTGTAACTCGTTTAAACCATATGTATCTGTCCATTTCTCAGGTGGCTGGTTGCTGAACAGAAAAGAACTCAGTGTTCTTCAGTCCATAGGAAAAGGAGAGTTTGGAGGTAAGTGGTCTTTTTTTTCCCTCCACTGGCTGTTGAAATTGGTTATGTAACAATACCACGATGTTGTACTGGGATTGTTCTTACGAACAAAGCTCTCTGCTTTTTCAGTGACTGAAAAAGCCTGCAGTCACTCTAACTGATGTCTTTCTTTCAGATGTCATGGTGGGAGATTACAGAGGCACGAAAGTAGCTGTGAAGTGCATCAAGCATGATGCCACTGCGCAGGCCTTCATCGCTGAAGCTTCAGTCATGACGTAAGTCGCATCCCAGCCCACTGCTCTTTGACCACTTTTTCCCTGTCAACAATAACTCATTATTTTTATAGATTGGAATTCCATCAACAATAGTGAATGCTTTTCTTCCTGCTTGCAGGCAACTGAGACACAACAACCTGGTCCAGCTGTTAGGAGTGATTTTAGAGGAGAAGGGAAGCCTGTTTATAGTCACTGAATACATGGCTAAGGTAGATCAAATGGAATCGATAGTAAATGCAATACAACAAGATATAGAATCCCTAATGAAAAACACTGATGATCTCCTGTTTGTTCATTTCCATTCCCAGGGAAGTCTCGTGGACTACCTGCGATCCAGAGGTCGGACAGTGCTTGGGGGGGTTTCTCTCCTGAAGTTTTCACTGTGAGTGGGTCTGTAGATCAGTATCATAAAGACTGGCCTTTTTGTTTCTGTCAGGTTGTCAGTACAACCTGCCACATCAAACGTAACATTGTTTTTTTTAATCATTCTGAAGTGTGGTGAAATGTTGACCCTGGCTCTGCCTTGCTGGTCCGCTGTAGGGATGTGTGTGAAGCGATGGAGTACCTGGAGAACAACAACTTTATCCACCGAGACCTGGCAGCTCGTAACGTTCTCGTGTCAGAGGACAACATCGCCAAGGTCAGCGACTTCGGTCTGACCAAGGAGGCTTCCTCATCACAGGACACTGCCAAACTGCCAGTCAAGTGGACCTCGCCAGAGGCCCTGAGGGAAAAGGTACAACCCCATTTTAATGTTGATTTTATACCATTGATAAGACTGTTCTATGTGTATTGAATGTGGTTTTCTGGTACACTCTGGCATTTTTTCTTTGTCTACGGGTAGAAATTCTCCACCAAATCAGACGTGTGGAGTTTTGGAATACTGTTGTGGGAGATCTACTCCTTTGGGCGGGTGCCTTACCCAAGAATTGTAAGCACCACAGTCTCCGATATAACTGAGTTTCTTACCATTCCTTTCCACATTGTATGTTATTACGCCCTGCCTAATTTTCTACTTTTAATTATGCTATCTACTTTTCCCGTCATCCTCTCCACAGCCACTTAAGGAGGTTGTGCCTCGCGTAGAAAAGGGCTATGTGATGGATGCCCCGGATGGTTGCCCTGAGGCGGTGTATAACGTCATGAAGCAGTGCTGGATCCTGGACCCTGTGGTGCGCCCATGTTTCCGTTTACTAAAGGAGACAATGGAGAATATTAGGGCCAAGGAGCTTTACCTTTAGAAGGGGGCGGGGGGGGGGGGGGGGGGGGTGAGGGCAACAGCACCAGAGAGGTTGAAGAAAACTTGCCTCCATTTTTTTTATTGGACTCTTTTGACCATAGCCCGAGATGTGCACCAGATCTCAAGGACTGCAGAAGCTCCCTTTTCTTCATATCTTCAAGAGGAAAACTTTTTTTTGTTTTGTTTCAAACGTTTTAATTTGTTGAACGGGTTTCAGGCAGACCTTGGTTGTAAAATGTATCTTTATGTTGATGTTTGACACATTTAACTTTTGTCATCTTCTAAGTTAAAACCCTTACCTCAGGGTGTGTCAATACTACTAGTACAAGTACTAGATAAGTTCTGCTGTGTCAAATCTACTTTGATCTGATTTGTGGTACCAGTAGGGCACTACACATTCCGTCTCTGATATGCAGTTCAAGTGTATCAATCTGTGCCAAAGTGCCTCCTGAACAGAGATCAGTATGCCTCCTCACAACTTAATTCATTCTATTTTTTTGTTTTTTTTACTTTTTTATGTTTTGTACTTTTTATTTGCTTTATATGTGTTCACTCTGACAATTTTTCATCTCAAAGGAAGCATTTAAACTTGAAATTAAGAATCATTTGTCTTGCTAAGGATATATCTTAACATTTCAGGAGGTATAAGGGGTTGGAATTAGTTTAATCCTAAATGGTATTCGTTCATGGTAAATATACAGACATACGACATTTTCTGATTTCAGCTGTGGTGAGTACAAGGAAGTTGGTGGGAGCCAATAGGAATAGATTGCATGTGGATGAAAAATCTTATTTCTACTGATGTTCATTTTGTCCTAATTATAATTATTAAATCATTCCACTTTAAATACAACAAGGAAACGTGCATTTTTGTGTGTGTCTCACCAAAAAAAATTAAAAATATAAAATAAATACGTTGACAAAAAAACTGCCTTGCATGGAGGAACTACTGTATTGGTTGCAAGAGCGAGTCGGAATTGTTTATGTGTTGCGCATTGGTGCAACAATGAAATGGACACAGAAAACAAAGCAACACGCAGGGTAGCGCACTTAACGTCACAGGCACAGCCACGAAAGAATGGAGACAGAAGCTGATGCATTTTACCGAGAGCTGCCAAAGGTGGTGAGTAAACATTGGAAGCATTGCTTTAGTTAGCTAAATGGTCATCAGTGTGAAATCCATCGACACTTGTTTGTCCCAGGAGCTGCATGCCCACCTCAACGGTTCTATAAGTTCCGCCACAATCGAGAAACTTATCGCCCGCAAGCCTCATCTCAACATTGGACACAGCATGACAGCTATTCAAAGTGGACAACGCAGGACGCTGGAGGAGTGCGTAGGCTATAATATGATTACCACTGCACTGGGCCGGAATCCAGGATGTGGATTAACTATTATAATTTACTCGTGAACATTGTTTGACAGTTAGCTGTAACTAGTCTACTCATTTGACTTTGACCTGTAACATTTTCGTTTTCAGATGTTTTCAGGTATTCAAAGTAATTCATCAGTTAGTGGATTCAGAAGAGGATATTTTAATGGTAAAGTAGACCGTGGTTGCCCTCAGTCTATTATGTCACGAACCAGTAGTACGGCGATTTATTTCTTTACCAGCTACCTGAAACTTCGGTTCATATTCCAGGTTGCAAAAGATGTCATAAAGGAGTTTGCGGATGATGGAGTAAAGTATTTAGAACTGAGAAGTACACCAAGAGAGGAGAAAAACACTGGCAAGGAGCTTAAAAGTTACTCATTACTTTAATGTGTGGTGTTCTGTATGGGGTTACTCTGAATCACTTTGTATTATTTAGGATTGACCAAAAAAAACTACGTGGAAACAATCATTGAGGCCATTCACCAGTGTAAAAAGGAGGGAGTTGACACTGAAGTCAGGTAGGCAGCCAATCCAATTCCAGTCATGTGGATAATTATGTTGTAACCCCTTTGGTCATTCTATCCAAAACACACATGCTAACCCCTTTGGTCATTCTATCCAAAACACACATGCTTACCCCTTTGGTCATTCTATCCAAAACACACATACTAACCCCTTTGGTCATTTCATCCAAAACACACATGCTTACCCCTTTGGTCATTCTATCCAAAACACATGCTAACCCCTTTAGTCATTTACCCCAAAACACACATACTAACCCCTTTGGTCATTTACCCAAAAACACACATGCTAACCCCTTTGGTCATTTTATCCAAAACACACATGCTAACCCCTTTGGTCATTTCATCCAAAACACACATACTAACCTCTTTGGTCATATTATCCAAAACACACATGCTAACCCCTTTGGTCATTTACCCCAAAACACACATGCTAACCCCTTTGGTCATTTACCCCAAAACACACATACTAACCCCTTTGGTCATTTACCCCAAAACACACATACTAACCCCTTTGGTCATTTTATCCAAAACACACATACTAACCCCTTTGGTCATTTTATCCAAAACACACATACTAACCCCTTTGGTCATTTTATCCTAAACACACATACTAACCCCTTTGGTCATTTTATCCTAAACACACATACTAACCCCTTTGGTCATTTTATCCTAAACACACACACTAACCAGAGTGAGAACTATACAATGATAATCAGGGGGGTCAACTTCTCCTCCAGGGCATAAAGTAATATTTAGGATTGCAGGTAAGAACGATATATAAATGTATCAACCCCCCTGACCTGTTGTTTTTACATCTTTTGGGGCGGTCCAAGTCTTAATTAGGGGGGTCACACCCCCCCAAGCTCCCACCGTAATTCAAACACTAGTTGTACATAGTCATGGGTTTAACTCAAGTTTCTTTTCTAAGGTTCCTCGTAGCTGTTGACCGCAGGAATGGTACTGAAGTGGCTATGGAGACTGTCAAACTGGCAGAGGATTTCATGCTGTCCACTAGTGGTTTGGTGGTCGGGCTTGACCTGAGCGGAGATCCAACGGTGAGGACCACACTGAGTGTTCCAACGCTCACACACACGAGTGTTTGAAAAAGACTAAAACAGTTTTCCCGCCAAAAGGTTGGCCATGGCAAAGATCTACTTCCTGCCTTGGAGAAAGCCAAGCACAGTGGGCTGAAACTAGCACTGCACATGTCAGAGGTGAGTAACCAAATACCAGGGGCGTTGCCCCAGTATAAATCTGCTGTGCCCCAGTCAAATCGAATTTCCCTTTTGGTAATTTCTTCCAAAACACACATACTGACCCCTTTGGTAATTTCACCCAAAACACACATACTGACCCCTTTGGTAATTTAATCCAAAACACACATACTAACCCCTTTGCTAATTTTCCCACTGGTAATTTTATCCAAAACACACATACTAACCCCTTTGCTAATGTAGTACATGTTTGTTATGTTATTACACTGTAGTTACACTGTAGCAGAGATGGGAAGTAAATAATTTGTTACTGTTCTGTACTATTTTTAAACATGATAATGTGTACTTCTACTTGAGTAAAGGATGTGTGTACTTGACATCTGACCATCTCACCAGTGATTTTGATATTTTTCACTTATACAGTAGTGCTCCATTGTTTGTTCAAGGTCCCCTCTCAGATGGAGGAGTCTGATTTGCTGCTCAACATTCCACCTCACAGGATTGGTCATGGTACATTTTTACACCCTGAAATGGGCGGGTCCCAGAGCCTTGTTGATAAGGTTCAGAAGAACAACATACCTCTGGGTAAGAAACACTTTTTGTTTGTAAAGGAAATATAAGTGGGAAAACATTACCGTTTCATTTTCTTTTTTTACAGAATTATGTCTGACCTCTAACGTCAAGGGTCAAACGGTGCCATCCTATTCCCAACACCACTTCCCTTATTGGTACCAGTCAGGACACCCCTGTGTGATCTGTGTGAGTCTGCTTTATACTTGCAACCCTGGCACAGGGACTAACAGGGTAAAGTGCAAGTATGTCATCGTTGTTTGCTTTTTTCTTGTTTGCTTTTTTTCCTCACAGGTACACCCTTGCATTTTTCAATGTTCATGTTGTTTAATTGTATCTTGTTTTACTACATGCTCTTATGGTTCTTCCCTTTGGGACTTATTTAGTTTTTACACAATGTATGCTTCATGTTTTGGTTACCCGCAATGTTTGGGGCTACCTCGTTGTTATGATCAGTGACCTATGCACTTTTGTAAAGCTCTCTTTTGGAAGTCGCTTTGGGTAAAAGAGTCGAGAGAGTAGATGTAAAAACATGTTGTCCTCTGGCCTTTTTCAGACTGACGACAAGGGAGTCTTCTGCACGGACCTCTCTCTGGAGTACCAGCGGGCCGCCTCCACCTTTGGGCTGAGTCATGAAGCCATGTGGAAGCTGTCCCAGCAGGCCATAGACTGTAGCTTCGCACCGGACGCTCTGAAGGATCAGCTGAAGCAGAAGTGGACAGAGCTGCGGCCAGCAGTACTTCGCTAACAGTTTTTTTAGTCAATCATCTACAGCAGTGGTTCTCAACCGTGGTCCTTAGGGCGCCTGTCCTGCATGTATAGACTTTTCCCTGTGCCAACACACCTGATTCGAATGAATGGGTCGTTATCTAGCTATGCTGAAGCCTGGTAACAACCTTTCATTTGAATCAGGTGTGTGAGCACTGTTCTACCCTGGGTAACCCCGTAGGTGTACTTGGTGTGAGTAGAGGATAAAGCTCTTAATAAAATAAAGAGGAACTAGAACTTTTGGTTTGTGGATTGGCTACTTCAGCATACTGTCGCAAAAGGCACATTACAATTAAGCAGTGAAAGGATTCACAGGGTCCCCGCGGGGTCTTAAGTCTACAATTCTGAACTTTAAATTTAAGACCTTAAAACCTCTTAAAAACAGCCACAATTATCAATTGGTTTGAGTGAGATTTGAACCAGGGGTAACATGTTTGACAATAGACTCAATGGTACATATGCTTACACACTGAGCCACTGCAAAGATACTTTTCTTCATGACGGTGTAATTGCCGTTATGACACTACTAAATGCCAAAGGACAAGGTACGTTTTGTTTTTGCTAAAGTTATTCAACAGAATGCTCTGCCTTCTAATCATACTTACAAAACAAGTGAAAGTTTGCTGAAGGATTTCTAAGAATTTGTTCACGAAATACAGTGACGATATGTAAACTTATTGAATAGACTTATTTATTTCTGCAACACAGTTAAAAATTAAACAGAAATGTACAACTTACCGTCCATTCAGCGGAACAAATGTTTATTTGTTACAGAATACATAATGTTGTTCATATTTTTATTTTTTTTTTTCCAAAATACGTCCACTCTGATGCTTGTCATCCACTGGAACATAAACAAGTCCATTCTGTCCTTCTCAAACCCAGACACCAAAGAGAGGGCTGCAGGTCCTCGGGCTGCAGGTCCTCGGCCCACTGTCCAGTCCTCGGCTACAGGATTGTTTGTTCCAACCTCACGCCCTCTTCCCAAATTTGCCTTTCTTTTCCTTGCTCCTCCTCTTCAGTTTCCCGTGCTCCGAGTCTCCCTGGCTGGCCGCCTTGTTCCCTCCATCCAGCTTCCTCTTCTTGTCACTGTAAGAAAGGACAACGTTAGGAGACACTCAACACAGACTATGCTTTGTCCACACACACACACACAACTTCTCTTCCCCCCTCTTCTCACCTTTTGATGCTGATGATGGTTGGGCTCCCTGCTTTCTGTAATACCTGATCCCACTCCTCATCGTCTCCTCGGATTGTGTACCTGCATGACGACGGGAAGAGTTCACTACAGCAGGAGGCTCCACCAGGAACTGCCCGATGCTCCTTTCCCCTTCCTGCATACTCACTGTGCCAGGTCCATCTCCTTGACCTTCTCCATGTCCTGTTTGTGCTTCTCGTCAAACTCCTTGGCCGCCTCGTTCTGAGATGGACAAAAGCTCAGTTACTTTTCATTGCGTTCTAACCGGGACCTTTTCGGCTGCTGTATTTGTATGTAAACGAGGTGTTTGTAAGGGGAACCCATACCAGATCCTCATTTAGGGACCGCACTGTCGGCTCCATTTCTATTTCTTTGGAAGTCACCATTTCTGCCTCAACGGCCTTCTCTTGGATTCTGTTGAGGAACTAGGGACAAGAGAAATAACGATCCAATGACAATCTGTGAATGAACCGCGGTGGATTCTTAAAAAAACGTCTAAATTCACTTGCTCACCTGCACCACTTTACGAATGAGGCGGTTGAAGAGGCCCATGAGCTGGCTGCTGGGGAGGTTGATCTCCCCCTGCAGAGTGTCCACAGACTTGTGCTGCAGCCCCACTCCCAACAACAACGCCTAGGGGAACACAGACACATACACGCTCTCAAACGAGGGACTACACTAGACGTCCTATAAAAAAGGCGGGAAAGAGCCCAACGATGTGCGGTGTGGGCCCGGCTTCCTCACACACTGCGCCGCAGAGAAGGAGACGTCTCCCAGCTGCTTGAGGAAGAACACGCGGGCCACGGCCGGGATCAGGTCCATGATGAGATGGTAGTCCACCATGTTCCTGGAGTACATCTCCATGCGCTTCAGGTCGTAGGGGCTGAACTGGGCGGCCAGCTCGGAGTTGCTGAGCGCTGGGGACAGATGTGCAGGTAGAGGCTCGTCACACTCTGAGTGAGTTGTGTGGTTGGGTTGTTCTTAGGGGAATTCTTTAGCACTACATTTAAAATTATTGTCTATGTATGTAGCTCATAGGTTAGGACTTAATTACAGGCATAGATTTAATACAGGTAATATAGGCCGGTAGGAATTGTCAAAATGGAGCAGGGCCAAATAAAAGTACTTGTCCTTGTGACAAATGGTAATAAACAAAACAATCCAGTGGAGAGTTAGTCTTACTATAAGGGGGGTCCTGCTTGGCATTCTTGTTCTGCAGGATGTTGAGGGCCATGCTGGGGCTGAAGCTGCTGAACTGGAATGACAGCAGAGCCAGGAAGCGTTTGCGGAAGTCTGCAGGGGAAACAAGTGATGACATTGATCCACGGGGGCTTCATAAAGGGGTGTGGCATGAGAGGTGCCCAATGGGAACAGAGCCTCACCCTTCCAGAACGCAGCCAGCCACTGGCCCTGGTCAGGAGCCTCCTCTGTGTTCAGCTCCTTCAGCATCACACACGAGTGCTCCCCTGTCAGGTCATTCTGGGGGAAAACAAAACACCAGAGTTTAGAGGAAAGCAGTTATCACCGCGGTGTGAGATGGGATTCATTTGGACTTGCAGCACGCTACTTACAGGAGTTTGGCGTAAATACACTGGGACGAAGCCAGCTTTCTTCCAGAACCTGTCAAGTAGATCAATCAATAAATCGTTAATGTCCCAGTAGAGCAATTCTGGTGTAGCTTCAAGACAAATACACTGTACATACAGCCACAAAAACACAAATAACAAGCAAAACACCAAGTTTACTAAATGCAACAAGTGGGAAAAAAATAAAATCAAAACAGTCAAATAAAATCCCCAAAATGCAACAATAGGAGGTGGAATACAGTTTATGGTTGATGGCAGCTACTGCCCTCAGAGTAAACCTCTGGAGGTCCCCAGGCCAGACTTGGGATGTGTGTAACACGTGCCTGAGCAGCTGGGAGGTGAGACCATAGGAGACCCCCAGGTAGTCCAGCTTCTCGGCCCTCCTCTCAGTCAGCTTCAGCAGGAGAGGCGGAAGGTCCTTCCTGGGGGACAGCACCTCCTCCAGGAGACTGACAGCCTACACACAACATAGTTGATGGGTCAATGAAAAAGATCAAGATCAGGTCTTATCAAAAGCTTAATCTTTTTTAAACAAATTTACATGGATTTCAGAATAGCTTAGTATTTTTGTAAGTGGCTCTTTTTGCTGGAATGACAGTATGCACCTGAGCATGGACCCCACGACTTTGTGCAAAACCTGATGATCCCGGCATGATTTGACAACATTCCAGAGAGCTGCTTGTGATGTCACGGAATGCTTAGCTTTCTCTGTCATCCCCGATTCAAAGTTCAATGTGTAGTTACCTCACTGCTGACCGAGGTGATCTCACTGGTAGCAGTCAGGGAGTTCTCATCCATGAAGGGGAACCGGCCCTCATAATACAGCTGCAACTGCTGCAGGGCCCTGGTGCCATAACCCATCTACATACACAAAATGAACCAGTACTCAGTGGACACCTCATTCAGTGTCACCATAAACACATCTGTCACTGCCAGAGGAGGAAAAACGCTTCTCTGAAAGACTCACCCCTTGATAGTCTGGGTTGACAGCAATACGGACCACCCTGCCTCCGGAGAGACTGCCAAACTCTGGATCTTGAAACTGGCAAAAGCAGGACAGCGTATGGGTCATACTGGTACGGATGCTTGGCAGAGTGCCGAAGGGGCAGATTCCAGCGTAACACTAGCTGGTCGTGTGCCTACCTGCTCAGACACGGTCCAGGGGATGAGGTCGCCCGAGGCCTTCTTCCCTCTGGACAGGCTGTTGAGGATGGACTGGCGAGAGATCTCTCCCTCCAGACATACCTGCAGGGCACGGGGAGAAATGTTGACCATGTTCCCACATCGACACACACACAGTTTCCAGCTCAGAGAGAGCGTAAACATGTCTCACCTGCACCACGGCCAGGACCTCTGGTAGAGAGTTCTGTGTGGGGGGAACGGGAGGCAGCAGGCAGAAGAGATGGTGCGCCGGGGCGTCCGACAGCAGCTGGAGGTCGTTGGGGGTGTTCTGAAAGCAGGAGGCTCATGGTCAAACGTGCACAGAAAGAGGCCAACATCGACAGGGCTTGAGTTCCAAACGTTTGGTACACGGTAGACCCTTCAGGCTCCTCGCTCCCTATAAAGCTTCCCCTCACCTTGTAGTGCGATGCCACATAGAGGGCCATGAGTCTCTGCAGGAAGGCCTCAGACGCTTTGTGGTAGCAGAAGAGAGTGTCTCTGTTGACGTAGTATCTGCACACTCAGCGCTTAGGAACACAACACCGAAAGGGGGAACGGAATTGGTACATACAAGAAGACATGCTAGCATTTGAGATGGCGTCACTGGAGGATACAGGTCACATGTCTGAGGGAGGGGACAGCCAGAGAGAACCCTGGGAATGTTCATGCAGTCCAGACACAGGATGTCGTTCAGCCACTTCTCGACGGGGTCTCCCGGGGCATAGCGAATGGACTCGTGCAGAGACACCTCGTGAAGGGAGCGGGCTGCAGGAGCAGGACAGATTCACATCAGGCACCAACCGTTTTCCTAACCAATCAACACAGAGGGTTTGGTGAAGGGCGGTGCTGGTTGGCTCACCTGCTGCCAGCCTGGCTGTGTTGGTGTTCCTGTTCTCAGCTGACAGACTCTGCTGGCTGTCTGAGCTCTGCTGCCTTAGCTGCTGAATCAGCTTCAGGGAAAGGGAACGACCTGTGCCCTCGTACCTGATCGAGGGAGGAGGCAGAGGGAAGAGGCGGGGATTCAGAATCAGTGAACCAAATCAAAATGAACATTTGTTTAGAAAGCTCCGGAGCTTTCTAGAAACGATGTGACTGGGCTTTACAGATGCCCACGGAGCAGCACCTAGTTATCTTCTGTACAAATACAGTAGGGTCCCGCCATCTGAGACCACACTGAACATTAAATTGGGAGAAGTGAAGACTAAGAAAACCCAGCTTTCTGTGACAACACAAGAAGCTCTCTGGAATACTGTCAAATAAAGCTGGTATCATCAAGTTGTGCACACAGTAGTGGATTCCATGCCAGTTTGAAAGCATGCTGTCACTCAAGCAAAAGGGGAACATTCCAAATAGTAAGATATTCTAAAATCCGTGTACAAAGACTTACAACTTTCAATTAAATCGTTAATCTGACATGAATAATAATGATAATGAATAACGTCAGCGTCTATTTGAGTGGTGGTGAGGTCTGAGACGTTTTGGACCCCTGCTGTAAACCCGCTCCTCACCCATTAATGGTGGAGGCCATGAAGACGAGGTAGGGTCCCAGCAGCTTCTTGACCAGGGGGAGGGGGATGGCGGCAGCCTCGTCTATGACCAGCAGCTCTGCCTGGCCCAGCTTTACCGCGTCAGCAGGGTGGATGTACTGTCGAGCGGAAGGTCAACGCAGTTCACATACTCCCGTCAACTCACACGTCAGAATAAATAAATATAAGAGTACTCGCACACAACATTGTGAGTGGTGATGATAGCCCACGCGCCTGCTAACCTGTATGGTCTGCCGATGTTCTTTGAAGATGTTGACGCGTACCACTGCTTTGTTGAATTCTGGGTTCAAAGACTGGATTATCTCATAATCCAGATGCTCCTGAGGACGGGACAAAGACATGAATTGACCCAGTAAACCTGGTGGGATTTCCACTGGAGCTACATTTAGAGAACAGGTCTGAGGGATTACCTGGTATTGTAAGCCATCAAAACCTTTGAAGATGAATTCGAACAGGGTGTGCAGGTTGTCTGGGCTGGGTGAGGTTATAAAGATGTTGGAGTACCTGTGGGGAGAGATAGAAGAAAGTGCTCATTACAACAACAACAACATCAAGGCAGAGGAGCTCCGTACACAAGAGTATTTGCTGCTAGACTGCATGACTGTAGAAACTCCTGGAACTGGTGAAGCAGGGATGGGGGGGTGGGGGGAGGGAAGGGGGTGGGGGGGCTAACCTTACCCAAAAGCCACTGCTCCCGCCACAGCCAACCCAAGGGCAGCAGACTTGCCCCTTCCACGGGCTGCTGTCAGGGCCACGGTGCTCCTCAGGGTCTTCTCTGAGATGGCCTCGATGAACTTCAACACCCCCTTGGCCTGACGGGAGGGGAGGGAGAGAGTGAAATCAGGAGACTTGAGAATGGAAAGTCAACGCGGAGATGATTGACGGGTGTTCAAGGAGTGATCCCAAGATGTGACTAGAGTCTCAGAGGATCAACGTACCTGATCCATTGTCTTGCAGCTGTCCACAAGCACACCAACAGGCTGCGTGTCATGGAGAGACTCTTTCAACTCCTTCAACTCCTGTTCCCGTGGAGACAGGCTGTCCTCCTGTAGAAAAAGGGGGGTGGGGGTGTCAGATTGTCATTCCAAAGCCAATGATTGACATCTTCAGCATGGGATGTTTTGAAGCACATGTGCCTACCTGGGTCTTGGGAGGGACAGGCTTGATGTTGGCAATGTGGCTGGAGACGGGCAGGACGTTGAGCTGGTCGTCAATGACGACGCAGGTTTTGCAGGATGACAGAGATAGGATGAACCTGGGAAACAAGCAAGAGTGATTCATGTCACTGCATGAGACCCCTAGAGTTCAACGTAGGGTTGGGCGACATAACTGGAAAAAGAATTACATTCTATATAACTATTCTCTTATTACTAAGTGTGTATCGCTGTACATATCACTACTGTTTTATTGCCCAGGCCTAGTTCAACATAACATGTTTAACAGGAACAACAGTATTCTGAGAGTATAAAATGATAAGACTGGCATTGAGACATAGCTGACCTTTCATTGAATCTTCCCACCACATCTTGATGGGCCTCGGTTCTGTACCGAGAATGGACATCCTGGTTGGACAAACGACAACAAAGTTGAGCTTACTCATACAGGGGCTGAGAGCCTGACATGGTCCGTAAACAGTACAGTGAGGACATCCCATTTGATGGTGAACTGGAGGGGTTTACCATTGTCATTGTGTACAGTTGCTTGAGGGAGTTCATAGTCCGGAGCAGGATGACCACTATGCCCCCTCCCTCAACTGTCTCAATGGTTCTGGCCAGAAGATTGGGAGTGAGAGCTTCAAAGTCCTTTGGGAAAGAGATGACCACGATCAGTATGCTTCAGGTGGATGAACTGGAACAGGACAACACTCCTGTCAGTCATGTCAACGTGGGACCTACCTGAAGGACGCACATGCCATATGTGTTACCCAGGATCTTGTGTGTCTCGTTGTAATAACAGTAGCGGATGTTGGTCGCAGCAATGAAGAGCTCAAACGGATCGTCCTGCTTCAAGTTCAAAGTTCCAGTTTTGATCTTCTTCTGCAGCTGCCTCATGCGCTTCTTACGGTTGCTAGGTACCACAACATAACAGATTAACATCGTCATAGTAACACATCTATGTACATTACACACAGTTTGCAATAGGTTATTTACCTGCTAAACCCCAGCTCTTTTTTGTAGCACCAGAGAACAGAGGGTCTGGCCCTGACTGAAGCTTTCGACAACATGTGATGCAAGATGACAACCTAGATGAAATTAGGATGGAATGAAATTAGAATTAAAGACCAATTGTATATCTCCAAGGAAAGACAAATGGAGGTTTTAGCCAAGTACCTGATCTTTTCCATGATCCCCAACCACCACAAACATGGTACGGTGCTGCAGAGACACTCCATTCTCTATCTGCACACGGATCCGGTTATCCACCTTCTTTCGAAATGTGGCCATGACTCTTAATCAGAATAAATTAAGAAAACGCAAAAAGAAATTCAATCCACAGTAACGAATAACATTGTGTCGGTTTCTATCTTAATAAAAAAAAACGTGTCAACTCGCCGGTGTAGCTTAGAAAAATAGCTAGCTAGCTCAATGTAGTCTTACATTACAAAAGTTGATATCATACCTAGCACTACAGAATCCCAAGATGGTTTTAAAAGTATTTCTCCACAAACGTAACTATACGCTGTAATACTGTGAACTCACCATCCAACAAGTAACGTAAATTTATTAGATAACCAGTTTACATTTGTGAGCTACAGTCTACATGCCAGACGTCATGCCGGAGATAAACTCACGTGGGGACGGGTGAAGAAAAAAGGACCCCTGATTAGACGTCAGAAAAATGCGACTTGAACACACTGATGCCTAGTTCATTGCCTGACCTAAAAGTAAACCACCCCATGTTCAAGTCAGTATTTTGTGTGTGAAATGTAATAAGCTATTAACTAGGAATACGATAAGAGACTAGCTTAAATTCCAACCACGAAGCAAATATAATGCAACACATCTTTATTGAAACTATTGAAGCAACATCAATTTACAAACGTAAAAATTGGGAGCGTCCTAAGAACTAAACAAAAAACGCTTTTAGAACCAAATAACGTCATGTTTAAAAAAGGGGGCTGCGCTGCAAAAACAAAATCTCCCGGGGAATGGACCAGCAGTGGCAGGTATTTTTGTGTTTTATTTTATACAAAAAATAAATTAATGAAATCTTTCAAGTTTACAGGAATATTTGTTTCAAACACAGGCTTGCTTAAAACTGTGACATTAAGGATTTACAGCTTGGCTCATAATTAAACTCATTAAAACATTTAATATTTTCAAATATCAAAGCAGGCATACTTTGATAAAAAAAAAGCCTGGGAATACCACTGATGAGAAACCAAAGAAGAAGAAGTGTGAGCTGGGGGCAAATGCATTCTTGATTCTCTGAAGGTTAATTGTGGCGCAGGTTCGGTCAGTCAGCGAGGGTCAGTCACGAACACCAGTCTTATCAGGATCGCATGGCCTGGGCGTTTCCTCTGGGCACTCCTCTCGGTCCTTGGCCCGATCCTCGCTTGTAATTCGGTTGATAACCGTCCTGAAACAGAAATTACAGAGGCAAAAATCACTGGCATTGCTTGGACATTTCTTTACCTGAGGCAAAGGGACTTGAACCCAGTAAATGACTGTCAAGAGGTGATCCTTACCCGCTGGTAGTTACTGTTGGAATAGTCCCGAGGTGTGCTGAACTGGGCTTGTCCATATCCAGAGTTTGGAGTGTTCGCAAAAGGAGGGCGGTAACCATCATATCCACCTGAGGCCAGATAGACCTTAAATTAACTACTTATGGAACATTTAGTGTCCAATACCGCTAATAATCGAAAGGGGGAAAATTAAACCACCCAAAAAATCCCTCACAAACTTGGCCAATCGAACAAAGTTTTGATGTGACTGCTGTGAGCAGAAGTGCGACTAGCTACCTCTGAAGCCGTTTGATGATCCCCTGTAGCCGTTGACCATGCCCCGGGCATTGCGGGGCCCGCCGCGGGACATGCCCTTGCTGTTGTAGAAGGCCTGTGGCTGCCGGCCAAAACCTGGGCCCTGCTGGGAGGCCTGCTGGTGCCCAGAGCTGGGCAGGGACTGGTCCTGCGAGTGGAAGGCACCTACTGAAGACATGGAAACGTTAGGGGGAATTAGGTGGGTGTAGTTTAGTGCTAGACTGTTTGACTGCCAAATCATATTAGAACCTGTCTTTGCATCGCTTTGAATAAAAGTGTCTGTTAAATGATTATATTATACAGTACATTCATGACCTAAAGGTCAATTTATCTGTGATGTAAACCTCGAGCATTACAAATACTCAGAATTGAGATGGAGACGTCACATATTGCAGACTTGTCTTGCTAATTAACCCTTTAAGACCCCTGGTTGTAAAATTATTTACAATTTTTGAAAGACCACATTATTCCAATGGCATTGCAAGACAAGACAATAGGACCCATTGGCTATGCAAAAATTGGCCTTTCAAAAAATGAATGTGTTTTTTGGAGAGCTAAAAGTGACGCTTGTCTTCATCAGCAATACAGAAAATGTCAGCTGTCCCCAACCCTGCTCACCAGATTGAAGTGGTTCCGACTGCATCTCAGTCTGCTCTGCAGATATCTGTGATTGGCTGAAGCCCTGGCTGTAGTTGTTCTGGTATTGGCTGGCCTGGTTCAATGCTTCCGTCTCATTCGCTGGTGGGACGGGGGCGTTGAGGTTGAAAACCTGAGTGGGGAACAAGGACCCACTGCGTTAAACTGAGGTGAAACTGAATTAGAATAGAATTCTGGGTACCAAAACATTTGAATGGGCTACCAGAGAGCCTGCTACAAATCAAACATCAATCGCTACTTCAGCAGATTCATCTCGAGTTCCTCTCGAATGTGTTAATTTTATCGACGATAAATAGTGTTACCGTCTGCATGGACTGGAATGGCGCAGCATTGACGTTAATGCCACTTGTGTGGGGAGACTTGCAGACAGGCTGGAAGACCTGTGTCTGAGAGGTGGGGGGGAGCGTGGAGGAGGGAGGGGGCTGATCTGACGACAGGGAGGCCTGAGGGAAGGAAAGAGCCAACATCACCATCATATACACAACCACAACAAATCTATGTAGACTGACTCAGGCACAGTGCAAAGCTTAGGGGTCCTTATTCCATAGGGCCAGGGCGGGTTAATGCTTTAGGCTGTAGCTCTGTAGGTGGTGTTGGGTCAGGTTGTACCTGGATGGGGTTGATGGAGTCTGTGGGTGGCCGAGGGTCTGGCGTGTGTGAGGGCTGGAACATGGGGGGAGGGGTGGAGTAGGCCTCAGGCGTGGGGGAGACCATGGGGACCTGAGGAAGGCGGGAGATCACTGATCACACACATCCTTTGTCCAGGCTTTAGGTAGAAACGATGCAAACAATGATCAGACGTCTTCAGGTCACTCACTTGCGTGGGTTCAGGCTGTGCAGGAACGGGGTTGGGTTGGGACAGACGCGAGTCAGGGTGTACTGGTGAGGAGAGGAATCATCCAGACGGTTACATGCTGAATCACAACGTCCACTTGAATGACCCCATAGTGAGGTACTCTCAAAAGGAGAAGCGTGCTGGGACTCACCAGGGGAGCACACCATCTGAGCCAGGTCCATGTTCTGGCCCGGCTTCATCGGCTGAGCTAACACGATGGCTGGGTCGATCGGCTGTCCGTCAAACTCGAGCATGGAATCCTGGGAGAGGGAAAGCGCGCACACACACACACACACAGATAGATCAGTTAACCTGCAGGGTTAACTGATCTATTGCTGGGCGTCTTCAACTCCAACACACCTGATTGAAACGAACGGGCCATTATCAGGCTTCTGCAGAGCTTCGTAATGATCCCTTCACTTGAAACTGGTGTGTTGGAGCAGGGAAATGTAAAAACAATAAAAATAAAATCCAGTGGATCCTGAGGACCAGGGTTGAAGACAACCGCTCTAGATAACGGGCCAATCACAGGAGGGACGAGGGCAGCTCCTCACCTGCATGAAGTCGTAGGGTCCCTGCATCTGGGCCATCAGGTCTTGAACCGCCCGCTTCCTAACAACAGGGTCCGCCGGGGGGGAGGGGGGGGCGGCGGACAGGGGGCGGGTTTCCAGCTCCGCGTGGGGAGGGGCTAACTGTACGGTCTGCATCACACCTGCCACCTGGAAGGAAGGGCGGAGGGTCAGTGGGCGTCATTGGTGCCCGACGCCGAAATACTGTTTGATCCATGCACCTCTGATCCTTAAATCTTCTGCTGCGCTTTCTACATGCGCCATTTGTGCGTTGCAAAGTGAATGTCATGGAAACGTAAAAGGCAATCAGCTGTATTCAAAGGCCACGGGGGACTGTTACCTCTACTTCTATGGTCCACTCATCTCCCTGCTCCGGCTCGCTGCTGCTGTATGTGCCGTCTGGAATGAACTGTCTGTTTACAAACTGCAGAGAGAAACTGCCACGTTAGCGACGGCAGGTAAAAACAGCGCTCAGAAAAGAAAACAGCGAAACATGAATCCTTCTCACCTCCGTCGCTTCCACCTCGATGGGCTCCGTATAGTCCTCTACCACTTCAGCCTCTGGAAAGGACGACACTTTTAAGAACCCAAAACGTACTTCATTACATGACCAACTTGCAACTGCTTCAAAAGAGACAGGTTTCTCAGGACGGGTAATGAAATTGACCTGGATGGGCGAACTGCTCCTCGGCCTCAGACGACTCCACTGCAGCCGCTGCTGGGAGCTCCACCTCCTCCTCCTGTTCCACCTCCTCCTCCGGATCCTCCTTGGTGCACACTCCGTTCTGGTGGGACTGGGATCGGTTAAAGTACCCACTTAGCAGCACTCTGTCCAAGCTCTCCTTCAGAGCTTTGTCTGGGGAAGAAAGGGAATTATCAAAATCAACCACATCAGTCCCATCTGATACTGTAGCTGGGATATCCCCTTGCTTTCATAGGTGCTGCGTCAACCGTAGTTCCAGCTGATGTAGCAATCTTATAAATCTCATTCACTAGCCATTATGGTGATGTTGACCCATTAATATTCACAGCAGTTTTTGTCTAAAGGCTGTCCACTGTGCCCCCGTGCCAAGAGGTTATCTGCCTGAACTAATATTCCCTTAGGGAATCCTCCACTGATGGGGGAGTTTTCCTAGAGGATGTGACAGGCTTGGCTGGTGGCGATCAGCTAAATCGGGTCACCAGTGTTCCTGCAGGAACCCAGAGTGCTTGCCAGGCGGTTCTGTGTGAATGGGCTCTCAGAGGGGAACCACAGGAGACTGGACAGGGCCACTGGCACGCTGCCCCGATGCTGAGTCGGAATCAGCTCTTGGCATTCAGCCTCCTGATAGAATGCAACACTGTGTGTGTGTGTGTGTGCGAACATGGCCTGGAGGAACCAAGTCTGCCACCACCACTCCCAGCCCTGGAGCAGCCTAAAGGGGTCTCAAGCAGTAGCTCTTATGAGTAAGGAGTTAAAAGTTATGGGATTAAAGTTAGGAGACACTGCCGGCTCCTTGTTCCCAATCCAAGTCCCAACACACACACACACAACAGTCTGTTTCTGATTACTGTGTCACCACCCATCTACCACATTGTCCTGCCAAATAGTTTCCACACCTGCTGTGTAACCAAATGAAGACATGTCAGGCGTTGCATAACAAATATGCTTCCTGTCTAATTCTAAGAGTTTTTGACACAAAGTCAGTGACCGTGCCGAGTCATGAAACAAGGGAGGTATTGAACTGAAGGCAACTTCTACTTAAAATCTGAAAAAGGAGAGGAGGGCTTTTTGGCAGTTTACATCAACACAACCGTAAAATGGAACGCTGGTTATATAACCTACATGTTGTTCCTGCCACAGTCCTGTCCTTTCCCTCCAACAGCTCCCAAAGGTGTTGAGAAGCCCCTTCGTACTGGTCAGTCAACCTGAAAGGACTACAGTTACTAAACTCTGTCCATAAACTCAGAATTCAACTCAAGTCATAAGGTTTCAGAACTGGCCAGTGTGAGCAAGCGGGTCCCATTGACCTGGTTTTTTGGTCGCGTTCTGGCCCAACAAGTTTGTAGAACTCATCGAGGGCAGAGAGTTCGCTGTCTGCGAGGAGTGAAGCCCCTCCTCCGCCCTGCCTCAGCTCCTGCCTCAGCTCCTGCCTCACAGACGCCTCTCCCAGGCGGTCCAGCAGGAACTGCAGCTCCAGGACGCTCTTCAACCTCCTCTGTTCAGCCTCCTCTCTCTGCAGCTGCTCCCTCCTGGCTGCCTTCTTCACTGCTTTCTGGATCTGAGGAGGACAGGCGTGTTGAGAGCAGGGTTCAGCATGACCTATGACTCTTGGTGAGGGGGTTCCCTAAAAAATGTGTCCCCTTTTTTTTGCAATGTTATCTATATATTTGCCTTTTTAAATGTAATGACATCTTGTTTGGAATTTGAACATTTCTAATTTAAGATTAGCCAACCTGATATTCACTCCTAAACCCCGCCCCCTCATTTCAAACCTTGCTCAAGACAAATAAGTTCTTACATCTTGTCCCAGAGTAAGGAAGCTCTTCTGCAACTCTCTGGCAAATTCCAAGTTATTGGTCACTTCCTGGAATTTAGACAGGGCCTCCTAAAAGGAACATAAGAAATGAGACACTTCAGGAAAGCAGAGAACATGACCGCAGTCCACAAACTGCAGTAGGATTAGTGTAATGAGGAACCTCAGGCCTGTTGACCCACCAGCTGGTCCTGATTGAGACGCTCCCCTTTATTCCTCTTGGCCTGATAGTCATCCAGTTTGCCCTGGAAAAATAGCATGTAATTGAAAAGGTGTAGGTAAAAGTTGTTTACAGACTCCGGATAAAGATTTGTTTCTAACCTCAATGTTCTATTTTGAAAAGCACTATTGCCCAAGGCTTTTCCAAGAAATTGATGCAAGTCAGTATTAGATTTCTGAGGGCATAAATAGTAACGCCAGTCGAGCTGACTAACTTCATTGCAGTTTCCAAAAACGGTCAGAGGTGGGTCAGCAAGATAACTTATTAGTAGTAGTACCTGAGGGGTCAGATGGCTGAGCAGTTAGGGAATCGGGCTATTAATCAGAAGGTTGCCGGTTTGATTCCTGGCCATGCAAAATGACATTGTGTCCTTGGGCAAGGCACTTCACCCTACTTGCCTCAGGGGGGGGGGGGGGGGGGCCTGTACTTACTGTAAGTCGCTCTGGATAAGAGTGTCTACTAAATTACTAAATCTAAATGTGATATCCATTCTAGAGAGAAGTAGTGAGCTCATCCAACAAGCTAAACAAAAGAAAGTGAAGCCAACAACACACTGCTACATTGCTGAGTGCAGAACTGCACCAAACCATTGGACAGTAATAACATGTGGTTACAAAAGGAGGACACATTTTGTCAGCTAAATATACCTGGCAAAACAGCTTAGTCATCCTCCCCATAGGTAGCCATCAATAATACTGACAAAACAGGATGACACTAGCCCATCCCTGCATGACAGATGCACCTGATACAGACTGTTTGTCAGTAGAGAGATTGAGATGTTTGAAAAACCATTCTAAAAATAACTGGAAAATGTGTTTCCTTTTCCCAACAGAACACAGAATTCTGGAACTTGTCAAATTCATCCATGTTGCTGGTGTAGCCGCTACCTAATAATTACCTTTTTCTTCTCCATGTTGCGAACTTTTTTTTCAATCACACCCAGCACCTGCTTCATGGCTTCTGTCTGAGCCCCAGATGTCTGCCCCCCAAGGGTAATCTGACCCATCGATCCAGGTGTAGATCCCACTTCCGGGCTGGCGGACTGCATTGTCCTGTTGCCATTCATTGCTGAGGGCATCTGTTCAGGGGAAGGTAAGTGAGGTGATGGAGAAAGTAGGGGAATGTCGTAGTAACATCGTCAAGGCTATAACATGTGGACTGACATATGAAAACCCATATTTTCATACACAACCTTCATGAAAAACGGGTTCACTTAATCAATCTGTCAAAGGGTTATTATTATCAGCGCTCTGACAACATTCCTGTTGACACAAGCGCCTTAAGCACGATTTTGAGACTCGACATGCAAATCACTTTTCAGCCTCCAATCTGAGCCGTTAACACGTTACAAGACCAGGTGGAACATTCTAGGCCCCGGCAAGTGCCAGTGAGATCTGCATTGCTTTTTATCAGAATGAGAAATATTATAGAAGACCTTATAAACCACCTGTCATCAAGACCATGCCAGCCAGAACTGCAGCAGGTGTGCCCGCAGTTGGTCAGCTTTTCTAAAGCATTGCTTTAGTGTACTAGCTTGTAAAGTGTAAAAACTACACATAGCAATCTAGAAGGTGGTGAAATTAACGTAAGACTGAACTCAATTGAATCAAAATGGCTAGCTACATGCTGTCTCTCAAGATGAAAAGCGAAACGGTAGTTAGCTCGCAGGCTATAACTAGCCATCTTTATCATGGCTCATCCAGAAAGAAACGTAGCATGTAGCAAACTAGCATTAGGCCCACGTTGTTCTGGATTTTCTTACCTCTATTTTAATATCTATGTATCCGCAGGGGAACTTGTTCGACAGACAAGCAGAATAACCAGATACCTTTATTGTGTTGCTTTCTTGCTCTTTAAATTTCTGAGGGATCCGCCCCGCCGGCCTCACCGACAACTGAGACTGGTTTCGTAGGCGAATAAACTCTTTATAACGGAGAAGGTCCCCTTTCAGTTGGTTGTCTGCTTCCTATCCCCACAAAGAACAGCACATTGCCATGACCGTAATGTTCTGATTTAGCGCAACAGATCAGCGCTTTGGTTCATTTACAACTCTGAACTAGGGTTTCTACATCGGACAAAACTACCATGAAGGACTTCACTTATGGCATGATGATATATAATAGTGTAGCTTATATATTTATCCATTATGTCAGTAAAGGAGAGGTTTTATTTTCTGTATAGCTTACAAGTGGTCTCATAAAATGGCTCACCGGTGCATCTCATCGTCCAAAAAGTGGTGTGCGCATATACTAGGTTATGTTGGTAACCAAAATCGCGTAACTTTGCGAGTTAAAGAGTCCTCTGTGTACATTGGATCTAAAACCTTTCTTTTCAGGTGTCTTAATGATGCCTGACCGAAACAAGCACAGTCTAAATCAGAACCAATCAAATTAGCTACATTGAAGCATAATGTTCAACTGTATAAGGCGGATACAACAATACGATTTGTATTGTTATGAACCAATGCGTTTACCGAGTATGAGTATATATTTTTTGCTTTGTCATGCTTTATGAGCAAGTGATGGTTTATTTTATTGTCTTTAAAAATATATATACAGTTTTACTTTGCAAAATCCACGTTATTGATTAGGTGTATGCGTGCTTTATCATAAAAGCTGGTATTTTAGTATGTACAATCTACTACGCCTCCGCTCAATGACCCCCAGCAGGGGGCAGTAATATTTAGTCCACAACTATGCTTTGTTCTTGATTAGATATTTTAAAACACATTTATATAATATACATTCTCCTACATGTATCCGTCTTGGCATGGGCCCCTTATTTCCTATGAATTTATAGGCTGTTCCAGAGTTACCGTTCCACAGTTTACGGTAAGGGTTAGAAAATACAAAAAACATATTTTTATTTAGTTTTTAAAATATATAATCTTAGGGTGAAGGGTGAAAGTCTAAAGCAAACTAAAGTCTTAAGAATATAGAAACAGCTCACAAAGGAGTTGGCAAATACAGGAAGCAGTTAACATGGCTGCACGGCTCTTTGATTGTGCTTCTCCACTGAAAGGGTGTTTTCTTTTAGGGATAATACTGATTATAGGAGGATCCCAAGGGAAAGTGAAGCTCCCTTTTAACGAATGACTCATTTCCGTAGCCTGCTGTATTTCAGTCAGACAACACATTTAGCCAGAAACAGTTGACCTTATTTCCAGCCAGAGAAGTCAGATTGCATCTGGGTCTGACTACTGGTCTCCAGTATATGTGACGTTGAAGTTCTCTACAAGATTGTCCTTGCGGTTCTCTGCTCTCTGGGCCTGTTGTGAATCATATTGATGTCCACTATGAAATAAACATTTTGAGGGGTTCAGGCTTGGTGCTTTAAAAAAGGAGCACATTTTTTCAGATGAGACAGGAAACAGTGGTTGTTGGTCTGGTTGTTGCTGTTCCAGAATCAAACAGTCAACAACTTACCTCGAAATCTTTAATGACAGGAAATAGGCTTGCATGTCTGTGTTTATGTAGTCTTCAATGCATGACTACCTTTGTGCTGCAAGGAGACTAATTAGGCTGTAGACTGAGAACTGACCAAAAGACTTTCTAGGTCCGGTATGGTATATAATCAAATTGATATAGAAGTAATGTCTCACATTAAATACGATGGCCCTGTCTCAACATGATGTGCAATTAAATGTTGCATTCTTTGACCCAATTCCCCTGTAATCCACAAATGAAACAATTAAACAATTGGTGTCTAACAGTTTTACTGTTTATTTAGTACTGACCCTAATTTTCCATTTGCCCTAAAATTCCACACAGCCTTCAACTCTATAATGCTCTCAATGGCAAACACACCAAACAGGAAGTCAGACATGAGTGACACCATTTCCCAGAAGGTTGTCTAGATTTTTAACTGTTTGCCTCCCAATAATTTTGCTGCTAGAAATTGACGAAATATGGAAAGTAAAGTTTGTATATTCTGTTCTAAGAGATGTGTATCACGTAGGAAGAGGCAACTGTTTCAACAGGTTATTTTGACTGCAATTCTCTGTATTGTCACGTATATTAGATGTTGTCTGAGATTAGATGTTCTTTCATTATTCAATACAAAGAGACGTGTTGCAATAGATTTACAATAACAGTCCTTGTTTCATGTCTCCTTGGGAGAAGTGTTTATGTACGGTACAAGTAAATAAGACAAATATGAAACCTTAAAGTACAATGCAAGGCTGTCAAGAAAAGACAACACTACATTTCTATGATACTATTTGAGCTCTGTTACTTGTGTTAAGTTGAGCCATCTGGAGTCAGGACATCCAGGTTAGGGTGCTATGGGTGGTAACAAACTGCTGCAGGCTTCCTTGTCCTCCAGGAAAGCCCTGTCTTACTTGTTTATTGCACATCCTCTCAGCATGCCCTGTCAAATCTACAGGAAACAGAGAATGATTAAGTCAGCATAGACAGTTTGAAACATGTCATATAAGTCAAATTCTTAATATTCTCTTCCTCAACACACAGGTTTACTCAACTCGGAAGGAGACCATCATACGACTTAAAACAAAGAGTCAAACTACAAGTCTCTATCTCAAATTGCCCCAGGTGCAGTTGGCACAATGTAAGCAACCTCGAATGCTCTCCTCTGGAGACCCCTCGTCAGCCAACTGGATCCACCACCCAACCAGGCTCCAGCGTTTAGCCACTGGCTGTGTTCAGCCTTCATTTAGCATCTGTCGGCTGAGTTATACCCATCCTACCTGGTGTGTCAAGGTGCTTTATCTCCCTACCCAGTCCAACTGCTGTCTCAGGCCCCAACAGCCAGCCCAGCATCCCTGGAAGGAGATAAGAAGCTTTTCAGACAGAATTGGTAAGGGTGGGTGTAAATACACAGATAGTGTGGAGAGAGAGAGATAGGTCCCCTTGCTCTGGTTAGGTACGATTAAAGTAAAGTTACATCACAGTCAAACTGGATTAATGGGTGTAGTTTTGTAAGTAAAGCACATCAACACAGCCAGGGTCTGTGTCTCAGAAGGTCTAATGTGCTTAAAAAAAATTGTTCCTTGTTATTTGTTTTGTGTACAGGGTCATTTGTCGAACTCGTGTCGTGTTTAGTCACGACTCATTTCATGGGTGGTGGAACGTAAAATCCCTCTCCAGCTGCTATCTGTCACTTTAAGAACGATTTCCCCCCATTGTTGAACAGTCGTGAGCAGGAAGCAGGGACATGAAACCAGAGACGAGGGGGCGATGTATTTAAAAACACGATGCCGCACAATAACGAGACCGCTGCTTTCATTCTTGGTACTATAAAGTCAGGGCATGAGGGCAATAGAGAAGCTCTAAAGAGGTGACTTATAGGCAAGGATGTTGTTTACTGATTGAACGCAAACAGGGACGTCTATGGCACACGTGCCGTTAATTAAATTTAATTGGGTTATACGCACTTCTGAAATATTTTCTGAATGTCATATTGCCCCAGGAAATGGTGAGACCGCTGTAGCCTCCATCATCGCAGCACCGTCACGTCACATTTGCCTGTGATGTTACCCGCTGGACTTCATTATTGATGGACGCATAAACGACGATCGAATCCGCGCGCCACTGACGTCCCCATTATTAGGCTATACAGCAGGTGCAGTGCGTCCTACACCGTTACAGACTACGTGGTCTACACTGGAGAATTATTTGACTTTATTGACACAACGTGCAAGCTGAATCACAGAACAGGTTTGGTTGAAACTTGGACATATCAACCTGAAAGACATATTGATGCTATGTCTTCCGCTATTGAGAGAAAGACGCTCGAGGCCAATGAGTAAGTTGTTCATAACGTTTTCATTTTTTTTTTTTATAAGACGTTGCACAGGCGTGTTAAATTCAAGGACGCATGAAAGCCCCAGGGCTGCCTATATTCATAGTGTTGATGAATAATTGTTCAGGCTTCTAAACAGTATTTCCGTGGTAATGCTGTTCAAAGCCGGTTTTGAATTGATATTACATTCTGAGTGGGGAAAAGGAAAATGGAAATTAATTATTTGTAGATGAACCAGACTAGGCACATTTTATAGCAGACCTAGATTGTTGTTTTCAGTTCACAATGTGTTTGTATTTACATTATATATTATATATGTTATATTTTCTATGAATTCAGAACAGTTCAGCAGAATTCAGAATGGATTAACTTGGCTCACTTCCATCAGTTAAACAAGCTTTTGTTAATACCAATTATACTCGTTAATCCATTTTCCTTGATTGTTGGTTAAAATCGGTCTTGTGCTGCCCATTGCCACCAGAGAGCCAGTGGATGAGGTCCTCCAGATGCCCCCAGCTCTGCTGTCATGTGGCGGCTGCCAGCAGAGCATCGGGGACCGCTTCTTCCTGAAGGCCATCGAGCAGTACTGGCACGAAGACTGTCTGAGCTGTGACCTGTGTGGTTGTAGGCTTGGCGAGGTCGGCCGCAGGCTTTACTTCAAACTGGGACGCAAGTTGTGTCGTAGAGACTACCTCAGGTTGGTGTGGTACCTTTTACCAGATAATCTAGCCACGTCTGTGTCTCTATAGCGAAATAATAATATTGTGTTGGTCTACTCATTCGTACCTCAAGGCATATGTGTCCTTTTTCCAGCTCGAAACTCTTGCGTTCTCTGAAACTTTCCCTGTCTTTCTCCACCCAGGCTGTTTGGGCAGGACGGGCTGTGTGCGTCATGCGAGAAGCGGATCCGTGCGTTTGAGATGACTATGCGTGTGAGAGACAAGGTCTACCACCTGGAGTGCTTCAAATGTGCAGCCTGCCAGAAGCACTTTTGTGTAGGTGACCGCTACCTGCTCATCAACTCGGACATTGTCTGTGAACAGGACATTTTTGAGTGGACCAAACTCAATAGCAACATTGTCTGAAGACTGGTTCCTTCGTGGAACCATCTTATCGTCTGTGGTCTGTGGTGTCATAAGGATGGTTTCACCAGTGCAGGTGAAATCATGAAGGCTCCACAAAGAAAATGGAAATGCAAAACAATGCTTTACATGCAATAATTCCTGATCCTACACAAATACACTGTTTTATAGAGATTTTAACTAAATGTAAATGTTTCTGAAATTTGTTGTAGTCTATACACTGTTGTATAATCGCTCAGAAATGGGTTTGGGAACTTTTTGGGAGTCATATTTTTGTATGTTCTTGGAAATAACAATAAATTGGTTGTCCGATCAGTGAGTATACACCATGTTGTCTAAATTAGGCCTGTAGCACCTCCTGGTGGTCAATAACTGGCTCAAACTCCCACATCTTTGGGGTTTGTTTTTCTTTCTAATAACTATTTGCCATAAGGTGTTTGAACTCTGACTGGAAGTATTTGAGAATTGGAACCATGTGGCCCATCCGCAATATCATAGGAATGGCCAATCACATTGCATAATCAACACACTTTCAATTGCATGTATACATTATTCAAGGCTTTTACGTCTTCTTTCAATTTCGGACTTCAGTGTTTTCATTTTAGTTTAGCTGTTTGTCGTGCATCACCAAAAGAAAACATCTCATGGATCCGTCAGTTTGTCAGGACATACCACAAGAGGCCACCAGAGGTCACCAGAGGCTTGAGTTAACAGACGTCCTCAAACATTAAGGAGTTGAGCAGGTATCAGTTGGACACTGCTGTCTAGAACACCAATATTCAAGATGAAAAGTCTTATCTGACAAGGCGTAAATCCTGCTGTTTGTTAAAATAGGCTCCGTAATTTTTTTAAACTCTCTTTCAGAAAGGCTGGTAGAGATGGAGAATAGAGTTTGGAATGAGGTCATGTTTTTCCCGGTCTACAATTTGTCAAAGTTGTTGAGAACCCAGTTCTGTCCAAATCTGGTGGCATCACGTTGGTCCTGCCCTCCTATTCATCATGTCTGCCAGCTTTCAGCCCACAAAACGTGATTTGTCGGAACAATCCCACAAGCCCCTGCCACCCCCAGTTATCTTCTATAGTAAGTCTTAATGCAAGTAAGTGAAGCCATGGATCCTGCTTGCCTGTGAGGTCGTGAAAAAAAGGCTTGAATATGTCACATTACACGTTGGAAGACGCAGTGCTAACAGACACTAACAAGTAGTTTGAGAATGTGATCGGGAAACAATTTGGGCCACATGGACGGTGGACAGGAAAATGAAGAGAAGATGAAGGAAAAAAGCTCAGTACAGAAGCCTTAAGAGTGAGAAAGATGTGTTCTCTGGGTGATCTGTCTATAGCTCACTGGATGATGGGATGATGAAGGATTGGACTTCCATTGGAACAGAACCCACCCATGCTGAAATGAGCTGCACACACGCACACGCACTAACTCAAGCATAGAACTCTGTTCACTGTTAATTACATTTACCCACGTAAGTAATGGTAACACAATGGCTAAAAAAGTACTAGCGATGGAAGAATCTGCACTCAAAGAGGCAGATCATGTATTCTATGCTGATTGAAGTGTGGCATAGCTGCTGTCTAGGTAAGATGCAGACTTCCCCTGGTAGAAATGTCACAAACTCATCGCTGAGCCAGGCTACCCAGATCATGCTCTGATAACGCAGCCTCGCTCCAGACTGTAGGAATCCGAGCACAGTTCACTGGGTTTAAGAAGACTGAAGCCGTGGAGAAGCTGCCCGTTTCTCCTCACGACATCCCCACAGAACATCCAAGCCCCCCCCAGAGCACCAGGCAGGGCACCAGCCAAGCCGCCTGCTTTCCATCCTGCAGCTTTCATCCAGAAGCCTGAAGACTGAGCGGGCCTGAGCCTTACCAGAGCGCCGGCCTGACTCACACACCAGCCTCAGTGGAACTCAATAAAGCCCTGTGCCTTTGGTGTCATCCTCAGCAGCTGCAGACAAGGCCGGGAGTGTAGTGCTGTGTTTGTGTGCAGAAGGGGGCCTGGTTCGTCTCCATTGCCCACGTCACAGCAGGCCAGCGAGGGTAAAAACCTAAAAACATCCAGCTGTGCTCATGGAAACCGAGGAGGCTTTTCTGAGGACGAAACCGCAATGTGCTGTGCCTTGTTTCTGTCAAACGGCTCACCCACATCCCACGCCAGTGACCACCACACATCGTGCCCCTGCTCATGCCATGGCGCGATGCTTCCTGTGGACAGCAGGTGGCGATACTGTGTTAAGAAGGCAGAATGAATGGATGGATGAATTATAATATCTAACTGTACTTATAGGAATCTCTGTTTTTCTGTGGCCTGATGGTCTGTGGCACCACCATTGGGCACTTTTATTGCACAATTATTAATTATTATTTATTTATTATTAATAGTTGCTGAACACGCCCCTTTTATGCATTAACACCGAATCAACTCATAGCATCTTAATCACCAACTACATCATGGGCACAGGCATCCCGAGCATGGGTACTGCACTAGTCTAACAATAAGGCAGGAATCTCTGTACGTTTGTGCCTGTGGCTCGATTATCTCGAGAATCGGGGGCTGTATGAACAAAGTTAAAATGTGCCATCAGCTCAGGACCCAAAGACGTGCACAGTAGAGTGTGAAAAAGGTTCGGATGAGCAACAAATAAATATATAATGTGGACGCATTGGCCGCCATGTTGTGCTTCACTCCGCTTAAACGAAGCTGCAGTCAAGCAATTATCTGCAACGCGTACGTGATTAATCACAGCATGATCTGTCAGTGTCAGAAAGGATCTGATGAAACCAGCTAACTGCCATTGATCATGCCCGCCTTAGATTTCACTTACACTCACACTTTATCAGATGGAGCTAATTGGTAACATACTTTGTCTGTGGTCTTCAGAGGTCTGTCTGTCAGGAACCACATTCCTGCCGCGATCTCTGATAGCCCACAGCGCCTGCTGTCTGGGGGAGGGGATGGGGACGGGGGTGGAGGTGGAGGTAAGGGAGGGGGGTGGGGGTGGAGGTAAGGGAGGGGGGTGAAGGTGGAGGTAAGGGAGGGGGGTGGAGGTAAGGGAGGGGGGTGGGGGTGGAGGTAAGGGAGGGGGGTGAAGGTGGAGGTAAGGGAGGGGGGTGGAGGTGGAGGTAAGGGACGGGGGTGGAGGTGGAGGTAAGGGAGGGGGGTGGGGGTGGAGGTAAGGGAGGGGGGTGAAGGTGGAGGTAAGGGAGGGGGGTGGAGGTGGCGATGAGGAGGGTGGAGGTGGTTGAGGAAGTTTGAGTAGTGGGTCATTTGGGACTGGGGGGGTGTACTGTGTGTGTGTGTGTGTGTGTGGTGTGCACACAGCAGCACACTCGGAGATGGATGAGTGAGTAATAAGCGTGCATCCTTAAACTCTCCCTGGACGTGTGTTCTGACTGGAGTAAATATGTGTTGAGGATTTATGGGCTGATGGACCACTGGGGCCTCCTGCAAACCTCCAGAACTGAACTGTCTCCCTGCTTGCTGCCCCGGGTTTCTACCTCTTTCACACTTTTTTTCCGATCTTGGTTTCTTTCTTTGTTCTTTACTCCCCTCTCTTCTCCTGATGTTCTCTTTGGAATTTTCATATTTTCTTTTCTCGTCTCCTTCCCTGCATCCTCTCAGGACTCAGTGCACAGATGTCTGCATGTGTAAGGGGATGGATTTTCAAATAGTAATGATTATCACATCTGATCTTCCTCTGACCTAGGCCACATGTCAATCTAGAGGGCTAGGAGACCACACCATAGGTATCAATCAGAACACACACACATGCATGCATACACACACACACACATTACAATCTCGGGCTCGTTCTGCAGGTCATTCAAGAGCAGTTGTATTTATGATTGACATATCTCACACTCTGACTCAACAATAATCTACTTCAAGTTAGTAAAATTGCTCAAATACTACAGATGGATCACACAGTCCGTGGTGCAAACTGTTGCAAATCTGCCTCAAGACCATCTATATCTTTTACATATGTTTCTTGGGCGGTAAGTCATTGTTCCCTCTGAAATGATCCCCACATGTGGAGCAGTGTTTCTGGCTTGTGATGAACCAGGCCCAGTGTGGACCAGGGCCCAGAGAGTCGTCGCTTCACACATGCAGAGAAAGCACAGTATGGTCACTGGTCACTACTTACTACCCTGAGCCCGACTCATACAGACCTTGGGGCTTTCAGCAGACAGCGTGAGGTACTGGGAACATATCCATAGAGAAAAGCTATGCAACTGTACAAACACAATCGAACACCGTATGTACTGTTTGAGTTGGTAGTATTTCACAACATAATGGTCTGATTTAGTTATTGTACTGAGTTTTTCCTGAACCCTTGCTCGTTGACGCTCCTCTCAAGGGGATGTTAAGACCAGAGGTGATGACAAGGACTCATTCGAGGACCTCTGAGAATATCTCTTAGCATACATCAGGTCCCATGGTCTGCTCTGACATAACCCCAGGTCAGAAATAGTAACTGTCTGGACTAAAGAATATGGATGTAAAACTATAATCAACAGGATTATATATATATATATACACACATCGCAGATTCATTATTTTTAAGTTCTACAGAGGAGGAAAATGAGCTTGTACAACATGAGAACATTCTTGAAGTTAAAGGATGACTGTGAGTGAGTGGGTACCATCTATGGGGATAAAGATTAAACAGTTTTCTGGGATGAAAAGGGAGAGATCTAGAATGTGAAGATTAAACCTGTAGTACTGACCGAATAAATGATTCTTCATTACACCAAGTATGTTCGACAGTTCATTACCTTTTAATGTACCTGCCTTTCCCTAACTATAGCATCATTCTGTAGGGCTGGGAGGTTTACTGGCGCATGACCCTCCATTCTGTCTCCTCTTCTTCATTAGTCATTACGTAGCTTATATCTACATTTTTAAATCAACAAAATCCTTCTTGTACTTGTGATAACACAATTTGTTCAAGTATAAATCACAAGTTCTGGGCCATCATTTACAGTGGATGAGCTTAACACTGGAATCATAGCCGTGTGCCGTAAATCTATACGGCACCCCCATGTACCCCATAGCATACATCAGTGAAAAACCAGACCATTTCCTGGAAGTAGACCGTGGCAATGTACAGTATTTCTTTCATGATATAAATGGAGAAAAGTCCAATTAAGGTGGTGGAAAAAAGCAGCTACTGGCTTTTCAAAAGCAGTGCAGATGTGCAGGTGAGCGAGAGGGCGGTGAGGCTTGGCCGTGCCGTGTTGTCGGGCTCGCTGCAATTTCCGCCTCTAATTGGACTTCCCGCGCCATGCCTGCTTCCAATCAGCCCACGCCACTCTGAGCTGGGCCAGAACAGGACCAGAGAGGCCCATCTCTCACCACAAGCCCTCCACTCTGATAGGACTATAGATAATGAACTTCAACTGCAAAATCCATAAGCATTTCTGACAGGAATTTGTGGCTCTGTAAACAGCATGTTGTATTTGCACAGCTTTGGACAGCTTGTCTGGAGGTACAGTCCCGTCCTGGCAGCATGGACAAAGGCATCCAAACTCGACCCCTGTTGCCTTGCAGGAGCCCTGCTGTTTTGCCACCCACCTCGCCTCAACGATTCTCCTCACCCCCTAAACTGAATCCTACAGTAATGCTAGTCGTTCAGGAATCCTGGAATGCCGTGTTGAGTACAGAGATACCCTTCCCCCTGGGTCTCCCTCTCTCCAGGACCCGCCTCACCTGGAACCAATCTGTAACACAATCAAAGTGTCCTGACATAAAAGCTCAGTTCCTCTCTTTCATTCTCGGATACTCTCCCGACATTCTCTCCTTCTATCTCATAGATGGAAACCCGTTTTCAGGCTTTAGATTACACTTGTGGGAACCTTTCTTTTCAAATTATGCTAATTGACTTGGATAATTCTTGTGGGCTTTTTTATTCCAGTGAACACTAGAAAATTGTGTCTCAAAACAAGCAGTGCTCATTGGACGATTTACAGATTAACCAGTTGCATGCAAAGAATCTAAACACATTCTTGAGTGGGCATTGCATATGCCTTTCGTCTTGCATTCGTGGGGGAAAGATCTAGATTTGACATCAGTCCAAAAGTGGAAGAACATATTAAAAAGAGAATAATCCTTTTGAAAACATTCCTTTGTTACAGAAATGTCTGAGAGAGCTCTGGCTGCCCAGCTAAGAGATGTCCCTCACAGATCTGGAGCAGGCTCAGCACAGCAAGCCCAGAACAGCAGGCTCAGGACAGCAGGCCCAGGACAGCAGGCCCAGGACAGCAGGTCCAGGACAGCAGGCCCAGGACAGCAGGCCCAGGACAGCAGGGCTATTAAAACCTAATAGCAGCCTTTTGAAGGGCCCGGGGGGGATTTACTCCTGAGTCAACATGTCAGACCCCATTTCCTCCTCACTCACCCTCTTCTCTCCCTGCCTCTTCCACTCCACCAGGATCCAGCCACAGCCGCTGTTCCCAAACTTGTCTGGGGCTGTAGGAAGGGGCCTCATACTTATGGAAACATGCTGTGAAGTTGTTGCATTATTCCTGAAGGATACTGAGGAGTTTTGCTACTTGACCTTTACCTGATACAATGCCACTCTCTGACCAGGCCCTGTGATTGATGGACGCTTCTAACAGTGATGGAGTTCCTCCACACGCCAGCATGAACCCCAGAGACCACCGGAGGCCTCACCTGTCCTCAGCGCCTGCACAGCTGGCAGACACGGAGCGAGTTGTCACTGTAGTAGCATGTCAGCCTGTTTTGTTGTGAGACTTCCCACGGGTGACAACACTGCGTGCGTTATCTGTGGACCTGTGGCTCGGTCTAGGAAGCTTATGCTGCTCCTCCATGTGACTTTAATTGAGTGATTAGACTTAATTCAATAAGCAATCGAAGGGCAGTGCGCGTGAGTTGGAGGCGTAAAGCAAAAGGGTGCTGGTGAGTGGACCCTTTGTCCTTGACCCTTCGTCATGGCTACTACCCATCAGACCCCATCACGAGCACTGATCGGCACCGGGCCAGAACCCCTAGATGCGTCCCACCACTGCTGAGTGACCAGTCCACCAATTTGAAGAACCATAAACTTTACGTCTTCTGTACAAGCAGCTCCCATGTCTTGTGTTTACCATGTGAGCTGCTATATTTAGACTGAAACCACAAAAACACCCCAATTGGGATTGTCAGACGCCACGAATGCCTGTAGAAGTCTTTCTTATTGTGCGAGAGATTTACACGCCCAAGTTGGAGTCGTGTTTGTAATCCAATTCTGGATGGCTGAGTGTATAGCCAAGAGAAGTTGTCCTGTCTCACAGTGGTAAGAATCTAGTAGAGATAGATACGACCTCCAGTACGGACACGTTAATCAAAGAGTTTTGAGCGGTAAACCAGGAATACTGACATTTTTATGCATCCAATTCCAACATGCCACATTCTCCCCATGGTGGATGAATTAGACCCACACTCTCAGGGGCGTTTACTGTCAATCTGCTGTGGCTAATCCACCCAAATATGTGGCATTACAAGAAAGAGAAAAAGAAAATCGCCTGTTTCATAGTTTTACTCTGAGGCAGTGAAGCAGTTCCATAAAGTCTACAAATTCTCAGGGCGATTTAAAATCACCAGCAGAGCTGAAGTCTCTAAAAATGAAAAATTACAACACCATACGGGATGTGGCTGTAAAAGGGATTTGAGAGTCAAAAGCAATTACACAGACTAGATGAAATCGATCAGTCTAAATCCTTTATTTCCATAAATTTCTGGAGAACCCTTGCCACCATTAGAAAGGCCCTTGTTGGGCTGTGAGCAGGCTTGGCAAGAACATGTAAAGACAAGTGCATTATCCAACATGTGTCATTAATGCCCTGTCATTCCTTTGGCCAAACTCAGTCAATCATTGGACTGCACCCTAACAGCTAGGCCTATGGATTTACAATAGAACTCTACTGCATAAACAATGGTGAGGACAGATCATTGAGGGCCAGCCAGAGGTCCCTAGTGTCCAGGGATGTGGCATCGAGTTTTAATAATTGTTTTAAATACTTAAACTGCCGGGAGTAATCAGGGATGTGATGATGATGATATTGCAGCCGGCTGTAATCCCATCTGAACAGTTTGTGGAGGGTGTACGGACGTTCAATGGTATCACATAAATGGCCACATAATGTTATCTTCCATTTCCTCAAAGATGAAAGAGAGGGAGGAGGAAAGGTCACTAAATTGCAACATCCAACTTTAATCATCAAGCTCCTACCTATCTAATGAAGTCAATTTGGACAAATATTGATTACTGTAGCTTCATGACGGCTGGCCTGCGTCTTGAGTCCAGCAAAAAAACTAAAACCAAATAGGGTTAAGTTGATATCCTGAAAGAAACACAACACCACCAGTCTGAATATGGACAAAATTTGTCTGCGAGTTGTGCCTTTTGAAATGTCCCTGATTGATCCACCTGCCACATATGGACTCTTCGATGTGATGCAGGAAAAGCATTCCATAGATATCATATTCAAAATCGCCACACCGTTCTTGCTGTTAAACAGACCATGAACCAGCGGCCAAGAGTTTAAACAAGTGACTCTGGATGGGTAGTATGAGGGCGATGGAGACACAGCTGTCGCTATGGACAAACATGAGTCTGTAGTGGTCCTACAGGGTGAACAGGACACCAAGCAGTCGTTTGAATGAAGACAAGGCGGTTGTTCAGCAAGTGTCCTCGCAAATAAAGCTTGGGCAGCATGACTCTGATTAGGATCCTTGTGAAAGAGCCTCTTTCTTGTCTCCATGTGGACATTCCAGGCCATTAGAACAGAAGAGTACGCCTCTGTTTGTCCCCTCGCTAGCGACCTCTGGCTTTGGGGTCAGCGATGTGGCACTATCTGAAAGTGTGGTTCGAACACGCACACAACGGGGTCATGTGATGAAACCCATCAAGGTTCTAGAAGAGGCAACTCTACAGGGTGTACGTCAACAGGACCAGGTCTATGGGTCCATGGTGTCAACAGCACACTGGACAGCTTACTGTACTCCATCAAGGTTCAGTCAAGAGTGGCAGTAAGCAATGAAGATTGGAGTTTAGTGAAAACATTGGTGAATACAGAGAATGTGTCACATGCTCTGTGGTTGGGGCCATACAAACAACCACATATAAAAACTGTCTGTAATTTAAAGCCTTAAATCAAGAGAGAGTGACAGAGAAAGGATGCTCATTCGTTTTTTTAATTAGGTTAAAAGGTTTGAGGCACCCATCTCGTTTTGTGTGACTGAAGTGGGGTTCTCAGGTTCAATCACAGAGTGAGCCTAAAGTTCATAGGAGACTGCAGCTTGGCCAGGGAGATTTTATGACGCAGCCACAAAACCTTATCCGGATATTGCATTCTGGGACATTGCCTTCTCGTGAATGTTGCAAACCAACCCAAATCAACCCACTTATGAGGAGAGAGAAAATGAGAATTGGAGATGGGGACAAAATAAGAAGCAAAGACAGGCAGAAACCAAAGACAAAGACAGAGAGACAGCTTTCTTGTCTGACACACATTGATGTAGTAGGTTCCAGTCTGCATCCTGTGAAGGTCATTCCAGACTCAGGGGGTGTTTATGAGAGTGAGGACTAGAGCTGATCTCTGCGTGACCTCCAACCCTGACCTTGGAATCAGTACAGCGATGGGGAACATGATGGTCCAACACAGCCAAACTGTTGCGCAGCCAAGCCACCACAGGTTTGTTTCGCCTTTACCTGAAAAAGTCTCCTATCTTCATCAAGAACAATTACTTCTTGCCCTGTGAAATTGAAAAGTGAGCATGCAAGAAAGACAAAAAATAAATGACACAATCAACTATTCCAGCCGTCGGACTGATGGGGACTGTGGGCGACCAGGGGAAGGTCACGTAAAACCAAACAGTGGGGTCAAAATGTTCTCTGTTCTCCTGGCCCCCATGAACACATGTAGACCAGGGGGTTGGGTGGAGAGGGAGACCAGGGGGCAATGGCGGGCCTTAGCCTCCACTGACCCCCACGGTGTCTTCCTGTTTCACCTCCCTTCAAGACAAACCTCTATTGGATTAACATTTGCCCGAGGGGGAGATGGAATGGATAGGGGTAACTGCAGAGGGGCAGACAGGGGGGCACTCCACTGTTTCAAGTGAAAGTGGAATTTAAGGCATCTGTGTTTGTTTGTAATTGGCTATGTTTGGGGGCTGATTCCGACATCCTGCCAAGCCTTAGGGTAGAGCAGAGGTTGTCCCTGTATGAGGCTCCTACAACCCCCGATGGACGTGCCTCAAAACCTCACAACCGAGAATGCAGCCCTGTGCCGCTGAAACCTCCAGGTCCTCCCCTCTTACTTTTCTGTCATGTGGATAAAAGGACCCAGGACTGAGACAGTTCAGTGGCCTGTGACCCCGTCTCTCTCCTCTGCTTTTCCCTGCTTCGGGTCTTCCAAGATTGGTGGGGTGTTCATCAGGACGTCAGCACACTTGTGGCTGCTAACAGCTTTCTGCTGACAGCTCCTCTCCTCTCCTTTCCTCACCCCCCACCACATGCTTGATGCCATGGAGGTGGCCTCCTGCACACCTCCCCTCCTTTCAGTCAAGGTCTGACCTCAGGTACATACATGTTATGTAGGTGCTTCAGCTTATTTGAATGGCAATTAACATACCTTTCCAATCTGCCATCTTACTTATCCTGAAGTATGTAATATTGTTCCTCTTTACTTGAATTAACGAACAGTGACACAAACAGTGACCTCTAATGAAAAAGTATATGTTTTCTTGGAGAGCAAATAAAAGAATGGTCATGAAAGTAAAGGTTCTAAAATAACTCATCGGAAACCGTCTTTATGTGATCATGGAATTCAAATACTGACATCCTAAACACTTTCTCTTTGCAAACTGTGACATGTGACCCTGCAAGCCAGCCTCCCTGGGCACACCGCAGGTCTTCCTGGGGTGAGAGGTCAGCTCAGTGACAGTGGCTGCTCCTCTGAGAGTTTGCCCCAGCCCCAGCAACCAAAACACCAGAGGGCAGAGCAGCAGGACAGTCTGCCACCCCCCCTCCCCCCCCGGGCCCTCTCCCTTGGAACCTGGCAGGGAGGGAGGGAGCACAGGATCAGGGTCTCCCCCTGCACAAACACAGACAGGGTCGTGGGTCATCCGAGGAGCTCACACAGAGCTTTCATCCCAGAGAAGCTCATTTCAGGGGAATGCAGCCCCTTCTCTATCTAGATAGGGGCTCCTCCATGGGCCCCTGTGTGGCGGTGCTGAACCCTGGATCCCCGGGCTTGTTCCCCTCAGACCCCCTTTTGTTTTCATTGGGTCCTTTGCATCTGCACACACAGCCCGGCTTGACCAGACTCCTCTGTGGGAAGAGTAGGCCAAGACAGCTCACCCAGTGTTTTGTTACAATCCAAACACCCGCTTATACAGTATCAAGCCGGGAGAAAGAGGGGACCTGGGTCAGAGATAGCATTCCAGAATGTTCTGCTGTTACCTTGCCCACCTTTGACTTCTGAAATGAGGTGGGCGTCTGATATCGTCCTGCTCTGAGAAAGTCCACAATGACATCACACGCGCAAATTAAGTTACCTGTTTTATTCAATCACTGGAACACATATACTGTGTCAATCTGAGCATGTTGAACACAATAGCACAGACATTGTTACTTTGGAGAAATAAGGACTCAGTGTAGAATGCATGGGCCTTGTGTTTATTTGCCTGCTAACCCCTATAAACTTAACTCAGATGTAATTGGGCTATTACATTGTTTATATATGAGCCCAAACCAAATTATGCTCAATCAACTGAACACAGCCCTAGAAATACACCAACCGAAGTTAGCATGAATGTAATAATGAGAGGTAAAAGTTTAATAATATTTTATATTAATATATATATACATGTATATACAGACCAAACCTACAACACACCAAAATGAATGTTATTTCTGAGTACACTGCATTGAAATGTCTGGGCAATTAATAGAAAATAAGATAGTACTATTTTCAGATTGATAGCATTTAACTTATATTAAGTTGTCCTTTAATACAAGTCTTTGTCTGCCAATGTATAGGGTTTTGTTGCATTTGTACAGTTTGTGACAACCTTTTCTGTCTCACCTCACCTAAAACTCCATCTTTACATCCTCCATCATAAGTACAACACAAAACACCAAAAATAGAACAAAATGCTAACGGAAACTAAATAAATGCTGCTTTCTTACTGCAATCATTTACTTTGATGATTTCAGAACAAACCACATCTGGCTTTCTCCAGCAATATTAAAGCGAACATCAAAATTGCAGGACGTTCGTGTAATTTTTTTCATAATGCTCAGCATACGGCGCGCTCCCTGTCTGCGATCAATTTGCAAACCATTAACAGTGCGAGTCATTATCTTCATTATCTCATGTGCTATTGTAGACCAACTGATTCTGCATTGGCTTTCTGTAAGAGACATGGCAGGCAGCTGTCAACCACAAGTTCTGAAAATTAGATTTCACACAGTCGATTCACAAACTTCCTGTCTTAATATAACAAATATATTATATATATATATATATATATAAAAAATAAAATAAAAATATCTATATATTAGTATTGGGGATTCCTTGTAGGGAGATTGTTGGAAACCATCCCAATTAAGCCAGTGTACTGTGTGGACACTGTCTGCTAGCTTGTACCATCGACTCTTCAAACGAACCTTCTGAGAACCATCTTCTCAGAACCCTCCCATGTGCCCCTGACTCGAATAATCAGGAGTGCTACCTCACTGTTTAAATTACCAACAAGAGAGAGCCGCAGCCTACACATGGTCCAACCACAACATGTGATGCTCCAATTATCCACATGCCATCAGTCAAATGGAAAACACTGACAGTACCTCATTGTACAGATGAAGAATTTCACTTGTTTCTCTATAACGACTTGGAGTCCCTCATCTAAGTTTAGAAACAGGGCTTGTATTTCTAAATCTCTCTGGGAAGTGTGCACCCCTGGGATCCAAGATATTGCACCTGGTTGTGTCAGTGAGAAGACCTGACTTGAGAAGAGAGAATCTGACCTTGTGTTTTAGAAGAAGGATAGAGGAACCCCTGATGTCCTCCTTTGAGCCTTCCTCGCCCAATCCCCCCCCCCCCCCCCCCCCCCCCCCACACACACACACACACACACACACACACCTCAGAAAAACGTCCCTCAGCTCAGGGGTGAGTCTGGGTTAAGGAAGGGATTTAGAAGAACTAGAGGAATCTGTTGGCATGCTAGCATTCACAGAGACTAGGCCAAAAGGTGATGCTCATCGATACCGTCTCATCCACATGTTCTGCTCCGACACAGAACGCGCTCTGCGCTCCTCATGGAAGATGGAGGGAGGACAAGTTGTACAAGTTGTTGAGATGCTGATGGATGGAGCTCTGCGTCTGTCTCAACGGGCCTGTGAGGAGTTAACCGAGGATGGACGTGATAAAGAGCTGGGAGAATACTGCATCCTTCTGTCCCCCTCCTTGGTCCTGTTTATTGAATTATAGATCTGTACAACCGCTGGCTCTTTGCTCTCTCTCCTCATCTCTGGTTAATTTGATCAGAGAATCTGCTGACGCAGTGTGTGCCCAGCTCATGTGAAACCAATTTAAGCTACACATACAAATCTGGAGTCTCTCTGAGAGCATGGGGCGCACGCCCATCCTAAGAGTAGAGAAGGACCCCCCTATCCCTAACCAAGACCTCCCCGTGTGGAAAACAGA
Source organism: Hypomesus transpacificus (assembly GCF_021917145.1). Lineage (NCBI taxonomy): Eukaryota > Metazoa > Chordata > Actinopteri > Osmeriformes > Osmeridae > Hypomesus > Hypomesus transpacificus. Next base: position 15,666,734 of record NC_061073.1, read on the forward strand.
CCAACACCTTGTCAATACATGGCCTTCAGGTGTCTTAATCACATTAGCTGGTATTGTACCAACATTGGTCAATGTCATCTGTTGAAATAACCAAGCCTATGACTGGGAGACAGTATGTGCCAAAACTCCCACTGACACAGCATCACAGAGGAGGCTCCCTGTCTGGTTGTCATGGCGAAGGATCAACACGAAAGTGGAGTGAGGATGTTTACCGTGGAGGAGTCATCGCTTTACTGAGGAAGTTGCCATGGCGCAGCACCCACAGTGTCACCATGGCGGCCACAGTCAACACTTTGGGGAAGCCATAGCGTCACATCATCTGGCGACCATGTTGTCTAGCGTTACAAGATGACCTCTTGACTAAAAGCTGTGATTCACTGCCAATAGTACACTGTCACTCAGCTCGCTATGGGAGTCCCACAATGCACTTAGATCACCAAGAATGATCATTTGGAAACTCTGATTACCTTGTAGCTTTGTGTAGGACTCTATAAATAAAACATATTCTACACTCAAACCAAGACAGGAATCAGACTTGCTGCGGCTGTCCCCAAACAGAAAGTGCGAACAAAGGCAACAGAAGAATAACAATACTAACGCTACACTTCACATATGACCCGTTGGGAAATGTCACCCTTAAATAAAAACCTGAGACTACTGTCAGATGTTGCGCTGTGCGGTCCGGACCTCTGTGATGTGGTGGGCACACTGAAGAGCGTTTGTTGAAGCTCAGCTGGTATTCCTTGAATTCCCAACGTTCCTTTAATTACCCCAGACTCCAAGTATTAGCTGGCTGGACTTCACAAGAGACAGGTTCAACTCCAACTCCGCTTTCCATCAAACCCGTTGTTTCTCTTAGCGATAGAGGACATATTTCTGATGTTTTCGTTTTATTTCCTTGAATAACATGACATCGGTCATCATGACTGACGCTGTATCTGTGCTCCACAGACTTTATTACATACTAAACAACGATTTCAGGGAGTTGAATTATTTTTTCTTTAGAAACCCTAAAGTTCAATAACAGGCGTATTGAATATTATTACAAATAAATCAAAGTATGTTTCCCCATCTCCCATCAACAGCCTTTTTTTTAACATGTGCTGTGAATATAGGCCGTTATGGTTCCATCATACATTCATCCACCGGGCATCAACCAGAACCCCCCTTCCCCCTCCCTTCTCCAACACACACACACACACACGCCCACCCCCTCACCCTAACCTGTCTCCTATGAGAGGATCTGATAGCAAGGGACTTTTACGGAGCCTGTTAGGGTTCCAGAGGATCCCTCTGCCAACATAAACCCCAAAGGCGCTGGGCTGTTGAGTCTGGGGATAACCGATCCTCCACCCAGCCTGCATGATGCATACCTGCCCATGTTTCCTCCAGGAAGTCAAACACGCTGACTGGAATAAAAAAACCGTGCTCCCCATTTACTACAAAAGCTTTTAGCTAGAGAGAATGTCATGGTTGAGTGACTTATATGTGCGTGACGCTTGGGCCTTTACCCTGTAGCAAATGGGGTGTTTTGTGTTAGTGGTGGTTTACAGTATACCAGAGCTTCATAACACTACACCACTTCTTCATGCTCAGCTCTCAGACCCTATCGTTGGGGACTGAGTTCAGTATATTTCATAAATCAACCAGACTCTGTCACTGGTTTGTGGTAACTCTTCAATCACTAGCTTGTGTTTATTGGCATAACATAAGGTGTGTAGGCTTTTACTACAATCAGCTGTAATCATAAAGTCTGACAAAAAAACCTATTTACTTAACTTAATAATAAACAAATGTTACCATTATTTTTGGAATATTTGTTACAATCATTACCACCACTCTTTAGTAGTTATAGGCTTTCCTTTAACTTTTTTTTTTTAAGGGAATACTGATTTGCCTTTATATTTATAGGGCAGGTGAAACAGCCATGCAGATGCAGGAAACACGAGTACAAAATAAATAGGACTTAAATACCTTATTTCATGAAGGGAGAAGACCTTTTTTACAAGATAATTTTCAATTAAACGATGACGTAACAGCAGCAACAAGTCTCGTTAACAAATACCTGCACAGCACGAACGGAGCCAGAGGAATACAACCTAAGCCAAATTGTTTGCGGAATTCCAGTTTTGGCAACACATTTGTATATTTTCTTTTGTTTTTACAATAAGGTGGTTTGTTTTATTTTCTAGATGTAATGGTCCGGCTGGGAAATGACGTGTCAGACGATCCTTTCAATCGCGATAATTATTACAACTAGCCCAATTTGAATAGCCTATAGGCTATTTTCGAACTTTCTGAAAATAATCTTCGGTTCATTAACATGTAGACTATATTTTTCCAAAATCAACATTACATAGGCCTACATTGATTGAAACAATCCAGTCTGAAAAAAAAATCACTAAATAAGACTAAATTAACAGTCGATTGTAGCCTAAATATGCATAGCCATTCATTTGTCAAATATTAAGCTAAATATAGAAGACAAATTCCGTCCCATGCAGTTATTGTAGGCTACTCGCCATGCAAACTTCGACAAGAAACATCTCTTCTAAATAGAGTAGTTCACACACATATACTGCTTGAGTCAACTGACACGCAAATATGTTCTCTGCCGGCTAAAAAAAAGCAAGGTTCTCATTCAAATTAATTTGATGTATAAGCAATTCTAATTTAGTTTCTAAATGTTTTAGAGCTTGTTAAACGAATGAAAGCATTAACATGCAGATACTAAAAGGATCCTATGGGCTAATGACCCTCGTTGTACATCTTGCTTGCTCAGACCATGCAATTTGGCCAGTTAAGCGTACTTGCGAATGTATAGGCCATAATGTAGCCTAACATTAGGCTGCACCACGTTTACTTTCGATGCATTTTTCCTTTACAGTAGTTTTTCAATGCTATGAAATAGGCTACAGGCTATTGGGTTTTAATATCAATACGAGGCTATTATTGCCGATTATCACAGGTTTTTGTTTTTGTTTCTGTCCCCTCGTGAAAACAGCAGGTTATTTATTAACAGTCGACGGTTTAGGCCAAAATATGTTAACTTTCAGTATTAAAAAAAACTCAATTTGTGAACGTTCGAAACAAATATTATAGTAATTGTAGGCCTATTATTATCTTCATAATTTGTCAATGCCACGTAATTAACTTAGGCTAATGATAGTGGAAGGGTCAACAAATATCCAATAAATTAAAAAATAATATAAAAGTAATTGCAACAATGTTGTTTACCTAATGAATATAGAAATACGGGAAGTATGAGAGGATGTGAAAACGAACATGTGATCATTTTAACAGAACCGGCGAGGCTATTTCACAACAACTCAAACGTGAATTACATTTGATGTTATGCTATTATAGCCTACCATATGCTATATGGTTCACTATAGGTAGGATATGAGGAGGATGTCATAAATTGAACAGGCAAACTTGGTGCCAATGAAATCAGGCCACCGATAATTGTTAATTCTCCACATAAATCTTTATTATAGGTCCACTACTCCCTGAGATACACCTTGAAGTCTGCAGTCAAAAATAAATGTAGGCTACAGTGTCAATTTAAATCATGATTAAAAGCCCAACTAAAACCATTCGTTAAAGAAGATCTGTCATTTCAGAGGGAGCCAAATGCATACATAAAGGATTTCTTCCTTTTCAGTTTACTATTATATAATCTCCGAAATCGATACACTTTCATATGCGCATGCAACACACAAAGTCTAAACGTGATATGTGGGCTATTTGTGTTGTGTGACATAGTCTACCTGCAGTGTTGTAGACTAATTACCAAAGATATCGGCTACACCCGCTAGTCTCCTCGCCAACAAGAAAGTCTAAAATCTCTCTTTTGAAACAAAATAAATAACTCAGGACTTTTTGATGAATACATGCACTGCCATGAAATTGCACTTCAGGGCTCCTTCCATAGGCCCATCAAAGCAACTATATTCATCCCTAATTGCATTAACGTCATGTGTTGTGTCTCCCGCGTGTTTACAAAAAAAGTAGTTCAGCTAGGATTGACCTCCCATCTCTAGTGTCTGCATAATAACGGTGGACAAGTTCACTTCAAATCTATGAGCGAGAAGGTCTGAGTGGCGTACTGATCGTGGACGGTGGGGCGGCATCAACTTTAGAGCAAGGCATTTCTGTTACCTCGGTAAACCTTGAGGGGGCTTTTAGCATTTGTTCAGTCTGCAGAGTCTGGAAAACATCTGATTCGTTTTATAACCAGACCCAGATGCGGTAGTGCATGTGTGCAAGAGAGTGTGTATGCCCGCATTTGTGTTTGTCAGCCTACACGAGAATTTGAGGAGAATATCTGAGTCGAGCTAAAGGGAAAGGGACAATCGCTTGGATTTTGAGATTCTAACCGTTTTTAGGAATGAACGCAGATACGTGCGTCTCATATTGCGATATGACATCCATGGATTCATATTATAACTCATCTACTGCCCAAGGTAGAGATCATCAGGCAAACCCGTTTAGGACATTCCAAACGAGTGAAACAAAATACAGCCCGACTTTCATACCGGGCAAAGGACAGAGTTACGGTGAGAAGTCTCGTAGTCCCTTTGAACAGGAGTGCCAGTCATTGGATGGCGCTGCTGAGGAGAGCACCTTCAACAAATACCACCTCTTCATGCAGCGACCTTCAAGCAAAACTCCCCCCGAAGGCAACAAACTACACCAAGAAAGCGGACACAACGGAGCGCTCATCCCTTGCTATGGTGAGTCCAACATGGTATAGAAAGTAAAGTTTGTGAACTTGGAAACGATCAGCAACCGCAACTGCATAGGCAAATACGATATGGCTACTGCATTGTCTCCATGTGTAGTAATTAAAGGGAATATTTCAGAATATAACTGACCATATAACTTGGAGGTGAAATGGTAAAAGACACTTAGGTTTTTTTTTGTGTGGACACTGCATGACCACATAAGGAACGGAGTGGTGGTGAAGTCAATACAATAATGCGTAATTGGGCTACGCAAAACGTTTTTGAAGGAAGATTTTTTTTTCATCCATGAACTAGGCTATTAATCAAAATGTCGCTATTTACTTGGTCACGTTTGACTTGCGTTTTTGTTAGAATAAAAAATATTTAAAAAAAATATAGGCCTATATATGGATTTGTAGCTAGCCTACATCTCGTGCACACTACTAGGATTAAAAAGTCATAGCAAAAAGCCATGGGCCTAGTCGTGATTATGCCAAAGGCTGAACTTACTGTTATGCAAGACACAGGACAAAAATATATTTCTGATTTATTTGACTGATGCCCTGAGACTGAGACTGTGAGACTGTCTGAGACTATGAGACTGATGCCCTTTTATTGCTTTCCTACAGGTACACCTGCACTTAGAGATCAATGTTGTGTAATTTTAACTTGTTTAACTACATGCTCTTATGGTTTCTTCCCTTTAGCACTATTTTTTGGTTGTCCACAATATGTACTTCTTGTTTTTGACTACCCGCAATGCTGTGGGGCTATCTTGTTGTTATTATCAGTGACCTATGCACTTTGTGAAGCTCTCTCTTGGAAGTCGCTTTGGACAAAAGCGTCTGCTAAATGAATAAATGTAAATGTAAATGTAAATGTAAAATGTAAATGTAAATGAGAAGCCTAATTTGTCTTTACTTTTAACTTTGTTATATAGGTCTAAGGTTGATCACACAAGACGCGCCTATAGAAAAACAAGTGCCCAAAACACACACACACAAACAAACAGAAAAATGCTGTGTGCAGCAATAGCGGTTGCAGTTCAAGTGATTTAAATGTAACCATAAAGACTATTTGGTTAATGTAGATTCATAATTATCCATGTACTGAAAAAAAAAAAGTGTCCCATAACTGCATAAGTCATTAGTAAATGGCATAATTACTTATTTCTTTACACTTGAACAGCTCAAAACGAGATTCGATAAGTCAATTTGTGATGGAATTCAGAACCATCAATTCACAGGTTTATAGATTGTTATGATTAGAACGCATAAATCCTAAAAAGAGCATGCATTTCTGTTAGTTCGCCAAACATTATAAAATGTGTCTGGAAAATAATATAGGCCTACTGTAGTCATTGTTGTAGCCATGTTGATTACAGACGAAAAAGTAACACCGTCATAAAAAACGGGAATTGATGAATAATTGTGATTGATTTGTATTTTGTATTCAACAATGACCCAGACCAAGTAAGCAGCTACACGTTTAATATTGTTCCTTTAACACAGAGGCTCAAGTTCAAAGCCACATTTAACAAAATGCCGTAGGCCCAAAAAATTACAGCAACAGCACGATGAACGGGCAAATGCAGCATTCGGTCAAGTTATTTTAAGGACATTGATTAAGTATACAATTTAGTTCTAAACGCAAAAATCCTCGTATATGACGGCCTACTCGTTTATGTCAACACGTCAGCATGAAGATTTAGATTTATCATACTATCTTGTAAGATGTCAAATGGAAGGAAAATTTATTTCCTCCTTGGAAATTTGACAAAATAATGACCTAGTACTGTTAAACTTAAGCTAGGACTGTATGAAGGAAAATGTCATTCATAAGCGTGAAAACACAATGCAGTGCATAAACTGAGGGCAAACTGAAGTATTACCCACCCGAAATTTGCACAAGCGACCAATAATTCTCCACAATAAACTATTTTCAAACAGATAAATAATTTTGAAATTGTGTCTATTTGCCACAATTTAAAATTGAAAAACATAAAACAATTTGAGCAACTTCTGACGACGTATACAAACCGCAATTCTAAAGTAGACCGTTCATAAGTATATATACGGGCTATATAGGCTATTATATGTACAAATATGGTGAAGGAAGAAAACAGATTTAATCTGTACAGTTGAGGTTGCTACCTTCTAATTGTATAATAACAGAGATATTGAAACATGCCAGCACCTGTCCAAGCCAAAGTATACCCCATAAAGTGCAAAATTACGTGACAGCAAACAATTGTTTTGGGCCTGTTATTTTTGCTTAAATCCCTAACATACTTAAAGTGTTCTTTTCTCAAAGGTGAGAGCTATTACCTCCTGCAGGGATGTAGACCCCATCATTGAAGTCAACATTTGGCAGAAGCAATGACAGAGCCATTTAAACTCCATCATGCATTATGTTTCCCCAGAGGAAAGCTCTGCAATGTTATTATTTAAAATGTTGCAGCCAGATGAACGCATCATAGCTTTGGGGAGGATAAGTTGGGGTGAAGCCAAAACCTCAGGCGTCAACAGACTTGTGCTATCACGTGTGGTCCTCAATGGGAGATTCATTGCACAAGCAATAGTGCATTATCTCCATCAGAAAAATAAAACAAAAATGATACCCTCCTAAAAAAAATAAAACCCTGCTGTAGCCATCTCCCCTCTCATTGGTCCAGAAGGTTACGGGCCACACAGAAGTTCTGCAAATGAATACTCACTACATACAAAAGCATGGGTGTGCTTAAGCCAACGTCAGAACGCAAAAAAAAACATTCAACTATTGTGCAGATGAAAAAAACACTGTATAATCATCTCACACATTAAAGGAATGTTCAACGTTAGCACTTAATGATTTCATGCTGAGACTGGGGCATTCACATATGTCTTGGAATCAAACCCATTTCCTACAATGCCTCTAAATTAGAAAAATTCTGTCTTCCTTATTAACACCACTGTGATCATATACTTTCCAGAAGCCACAGCCTTTAGGGCAGAGGTTACATTTCCAAATATGTTTGCCTGTTTGAGGTAAAAAGCAAACTAGCAACTACAAGAGCTGGGCCCTACAAATTAGTGTTACAGTTGAAGTTACACTTTTCAATATCTAGAGCCTACAGGCATGATGCCTGGGGTGATATCTCAACAGGAACCTCTGTAGCTTTGAGGCTGCGTTTTAGCAATGACATTGCATTTACATTTAGTCATTTTAGCAGACGCTCTTATCCAGAGCGACATACAGTGAGTACAGGGACATGCTCCCCGAAGCAAGTAGGGTGAAGTGCCTTGCCCAAGGACACAACGTCATTTGGCACGGCCGGGAATTGAACCGACAACCTTCTGATTCATAGCCCGACTCCCTAACCACTCAGCCATCTGACCCCATTGGAGGCTGAGAGCCATAGGAGCCGCCGTACCTGACCACAGCAACGAACGTAATCAAACCGCTGGAACTGATCGAGCGCTGCGCAGTCGGCAGGAATGCAAGCGAGCGCTACAGGAGACCTTGCCATTAATCCGGGACAGATGTGCATTACTGGCTCCTATGGTTATTATTCATACCGCTCAAACACAAGCCGCCCCAAAGCCGCAGAGTGTCCCTGAGGTGACAAAGGCGGACAAGGTTTGCGTAACCTCTTCTCACCAATACCCTGGGTAAACACACGGACAGTAAAAAATGGAGGTTGAATTGAGGCGTCGTTTTGAGGGGACGGAGGAGAAGAGTATGTCACACTGGTGCTGGAGTGAGTGTTACATCCTCTTGCTTCACGGGGGGGGGGGGGGGGGGGGGGGGGGGGGTTCTATGTGTAGTAATTGCTTCAGGGTCAGGATCTATTTTGGGTTTTCAGCTGTGAAAGCAATGATACAAATCCTGTGGACAGTCACCCTTAACACTGTCTTGTCTCACAGTATTGTATGTTTCCTCTAAAAGATAATTGATGATGAGTGAGTTCTGGAGTCTGTGTATGAGTGAAAGCTACTTAGGGTTCAGAGGAACATCTGAGGAACAGAGACAGGACTGACAGGACAACATGAGTCTCATTCCACGTTCTAGGCTTGTGCTTGATGCAGAGACCCGGGGGGGAAGGTCTATTGACTGCCAAGGCACAGTGTCCGTTCTGCTGGGGAAGGGGGCACCGTTGGTGCTTGGTGGACAAGGGATATTGTTGCTGGAAGCTGAATGGAAAATAGTTTCTTACTGTTTTATGTGGTTATCCAAGTTTGGAATCATTATGGAGATTTATTATGTGAAGGCAGTAGAACGGCAGGATGACTTTCTTATCCTTATTTTGTATGACGTGCTGTCCGGGAAGGATAAAATATGTTTCTTAGCATGTAAGCAAGAATAAGGAGTTATTGGTTTAGTTGTACATGCATGTCAAAATGTGATACTATTACTATGTGTTAAAAGACCTATAGAATTGATGTCATAGGATGTGTATGCGTAGATCACAACCACATTGTGCAGCCTCAATACAAACTATCAGTACGAGAATGGTCCCATGTGTGGATTGATGTGAAGGTCTAATATACACGTTTGTGTGAGCACAGACTGCTGTGACACTTCAGACACCAGAGACCAACGTACAGCCAATGAACTGAACATATATGATTGACTTTGATCATTTTTAACTCACGGTAGTCCCTGTAAACAAAGCAAATGAGCATGTTGGAGGACTGAACTTGGTAATCAGAAGACGAAGCTCCATGAGGGGAGCGTGACTGCTTCCTCCCCTTACTGTCCAACTGGATTTGCTTGATGTTCCTCTCTTGCCTTCCTCCATGTTGTCCCTGTGATCTCCCTTTAGAGTGGCGAGAGGGAGGGAGCTCTGGCCTCCACTTCCTGCCATCTCTGTTCCAGGGGGAGATAGGACCCCCCCCCCTCCTCCCCTCCCCCCACGGCCCACCCCCTCCCCCCACGGCCCCCCCCCCCTCCCCCCACGCCCCCCCCCCCCCTCCCCCCTCCCCCCTCCCCCCCACCCCCCCACCCCTCCAGTCCCGCCCACCCCAGTTCTGTAAGCGGGCCAGAAAAAGAAGTGATTCGAAAATTCTAACCAGGTGGCAAGCATTTTGATCCCTGACTTCGCGGTGTTAACTCCGACTCTCACAATTAGAATCTTTTCCTTCCTCCCTGCCCTTTTTCTACATATTCATGAACATGGACAAAGGGGCTGAGGCAAGTGTTTCTGAGTGCTTCTTTTAGCCAGGACATAAGTGGTAGAGGAAGTTTCTGTTGTGCCAATCGATTTCTCCCAACATACGAGGCCACATAATAAGGAAGGACAATACAAAAGTGCTACGACAGCAATAACAGAGCTATTGCGCAGACAAAGAGCAACTTCATGGACTGAACGATCAAATTCTCATGAAACTACAACAGACATCACAAGGCCTTCACATCCATGACAGCAGTGAGCCCGCATGAGTGGCGATTTATCAGGATCTGAGTTTGAACAGAACCGTTCGCCGTGTTTCCCACGGAATCTGCATTCCTGTGTGAACCGCTGGCATTGATCTCTCGTCGGCAACATCTGGGAGGGTCTCTTCCTCCGACGAACAACTGTGAACCTGAACTCTCCAACTGCGACCTCACCTGGAGAGCTCCAGTCTGAAAGAACATGACTACATCTGTTGGTCAGAGTGGAGGAAATGAACGCTGCAGTGACTGGACAAGGAGACATGGTCCTGTGGGTCCACACGGGGTCGGAATATAACTGGTCGTCTAGCAGACCTCCATCAACTGTGAGCTTTTTGGAAAAGCATTTCAGACAACTCTTTTTAAAAGCTTTCCTTTATATCTTTAGTGTTTAGTCATTAACCCTTCCCCAGGTTACTAATTTATAGTGTTTCTTTTATTTGACTTCAGCTGACCCTTCCCATCCCATTCCATAAAAACAGAGAGGCCACCCTGTTGCTTTACAACCAGTTAAATTACACTTTGATGTTTTTGTCTCTGTTTCCAACAGTGATTAAACGGCCGACCCTAGTAAAGTCCTGACCTTGGTTAACTGAAGGAGTCTGCTCCTTATCAAAAAAGAACCTTACGAACGTGTGATATCAGAGCATGACAATGATCCATATGTGGCTGAGGAAAAGAATTCAAGCCAAAACCCGAGAACATTTTCTGTCTGCGTGCAAATTGGAGCCAAGGCAATGGAATCTTGGCCCTCAGCTGAGAGAAGCGTGATGGTTGTGCTCTCCGAAACTATGTGCAGCAGAGACAGCTCAGCAGAAAGACACTCAGAGATGTTTATGGGCAAGAACTTGTGCACAGGATCCAGACACTGACGGGAAACTAGACTTAGAAAAGATGTTGAAAACGTGGGTGACATTTGATGAAATGTTGAGTTTCATAGCGACTTTCTTAGCTATGTTTAGTGGCAAGACCGTGGCAATTTACTCATCTTTATCGTGATTTTGTTAGGTCAGCAACAAGCACAAGAAAGAGATCTTCAAGACCAACTTTTCGGCAAAACGTCGCCCCTTTCGCAGCCGTTGAAGCTTTAGCCTAGCCTTGGCTACTCAGGATACCTTGCTCTGGGGCATCGCTGCAGCCGGCTTTCCCTATCAGGATGCAGAGCAGGAACCTCTGCACGACCTGCCCCACATCTAAAACACACGGCCCCGGAGCTGCCCTGGGGTGCAGCCACCATATTAAACTAGGCTTTAGAATAGGAGGCCATGTCAGGTGATGTCACAACATCTGGCTGACTGGAGCCTGTGAGGGGGGTCCGACAGGTGGGCAGCAGCAATGTGAGGTCACGAACTCCAGCTGGGCGGCCCGTGTTGCTTTTTCCTTGTCCCAGAGAGAGGACTGCTCTCAGCCTGGGAGTAGGGGTGGGGGGAGGGGGGTGGGCCGTTGTAGTGCTGAGGTATGACTTGACTGTCTCAATGTGGGACAAGTTAGCCAAAGGCCAACTAATCTGTAAAAACAAACATGCATGTTGCAGACAGACCTCTGCCTAGCCCCGTCACCACTAAGCTATTCTACTTCATCCTAAACCTCTCTAACTCGAGACACACCGAGGCTACTCATTGACGATGCTTTATCGTGGGGCATCACCTTCAGAGCCGTCAGAGCTCCCTGGTACCTGAGAGTGACATGAGATCTCCGTCAGTCTTGTGGTCAAACAGTCACGGCACAACAATGAGAGCTTCGTCCCACATGTACACATCTCCTGGACCATGCATCTCCACCTCCGTGTCTGGAGGAGGGGATCCCTCACTGAATTGCTCCTCCTAAGGTTTTTTTTCTTTTTTCTCCTCTTCTGAGTTTTTCTGGGAGCTTTTCCTTGTCTTCCTTGAGAGTTTAGGTTGGTTGAGTGGCAGTTCTATGGGCGTATGTGAAGCCCTCTGTGACATTGCTTGTAAAAAGGCCTAAACAAATACATTTTAATTTGATCCACATAGGATCTCCAAGTCCTAACAAAAATTAAGTAAAGCATTTTCTTTTAACCGTCACGCTGTCTCAGACCCCCCACAGCGCAAAGTTTAAAAGAAAATGCTTCCACTTTATTTTTGTATTAGGTAAAGTTGTCGCAACACGACGATGGGTCACAATGACCCGAAGGTTCACAATGACCCAAAGGCAGCACAAGTAGACACATATGGATCTTATATGCACTATGGCTCCTGTCCAATTAGGTCCAAGCCCTGGATAGGGGCATGTGCCCATGGCCAGGAAACACAAACACAACCTGACAGAGTTCACTGTTCCTCAAGGACCACAACCAGAACCCTGAAGTCTATTTATTCACACAACTGTTTGTTTATTGAAAGAAAAAACCTCTGCTTTAGCCATATCCTTGAGGAAAACACAAAAACACACTAGGACAGAAACAGAGTGAGGTCTGTCACCGAATGGAGGCTCTCAAAATTGAAGGTGACAAATACAATGTTGTTTACGTCTGTGGGGCAGGGCTGTGTGGTTGTGTGGTTGCCGTGGTACACAAGGCCCACCATACATAGCTGAGGCTTGGAAGAGCTCTGTGTGGTTCATGTTTCACATGGCGTGATTGGGAAATCTAAGGAGTGAGGACAGAGCTAACTTCAGGGAATGGGGCTTTGAGGGTTGGGTCACAGGTCAAACCAATGTGTTGTGACGAATCTTTCAAACATAGAACGCATGTGTCGTCTTCGCTAACTTTAGATTTGCAGAATAGAGACGAGGCCTTTGAACTTGTAAAAGTATAACAGGCATGAGGTAAGTGGGAGTAAATGTCACTTGGTATGAACAGCCAAAGGTGACGATGAGCAGACAGCTCATAGGTTGGACACGAACACGAGAGCTGGACATGGTCATAAATGGCTAGATTGACCATAAAATAGTCTTGGTCTGGAGAACATATTTACAATACATTAACATAATAACGCTAACACGAATGGATGAATACAGGGTTCATACAAAATGACTCACCATTGTTTCTAATGTTTGCTCTCTCTCCCTCTCTCTCTCTTTCTCTCCCTCTCCAGCCAAAGACAATAGTGGGCTGACCGAGTCCGACTTGACCCCCAACGCCAATGGTCAAGGGATGGAGGGCAGCTACCTGAACCTGAAGGAGCCGGGTGTGAAGGGGCCGTCTGACCGGCCGGGGTCCGACCTCTCCAGCCCTCTGGATAAGAGCGAGGCAGAGAGCAACAAAGGCAAGAAGCGACGGAACCGCACCACCTTCACGTCCTACCAACTGGAGGAGCTGGAAAAGGTGTTCCAGAAGACGCACTACCCCGACGTGTACGCCCGCGAGCAGCTGGCCCTCCGGACGGATCTGACCGAGGCCCGCGTTCAGGTAGGCAGCCAGATGTGCATTACTGAGAGACAACAAGAGAGGTGGGAAACTGCCAGTAAACTGTAAGCTAAATTATCCCTGTGAACAGGGAGTGCTCGACAAGTCACTCCCTGTTCATATAAATATTCACTCAGGGAACTGACAAGAAGGCCTGGGAGAGGGAAGACTGGCGTGTTGACAGACCTTGTCCTGAGTCGTAGAGGGAGACAGCGAGGGCTATTGTTCTCGCTCCCTTTCTCTGGCTGCCAGTTTCAGAGCTGGGTTGGGACAGGCAGGGGGAGGGGGAGGGGGGGGGGGGTATTGCGACTGAGAGGAATACTCTGCTCTTAATTCTATATGCTGCAGACTTGGTTAGGGGAAAGGGGGTGGGGGGAGGGCAGGGTCAAAGGCCAAGGGTTTTTCCTTGGAAACCACCATTTTTAAACTTCGCTGTACAGCATTTTGGAGAGAGGGAAAAAGCTGCAGGGAAGAAAAAAAAGAAAGTCATCAAAGCTATTTGGCAAGGGAATAGAAAACACTCCGAGATGCCAGTTTCAATTTCCAAGCCTCCTTAGAGACATAGTCAGGGATCTGGCCTGGTCTTTCTGGAGGTACAGTAAAATAACTGCATTCACGTTGTATCCACACAGAGCCATCTATCCCCCCACATGACTCCAATTACCTCAGCAGTCAGACAGGCACACAGCACACACTGTTGAGTCACCATGGGCATTGACCTGAATTTCAAGAATCGTACTTTAAATACACAAGCAATCAAGCCTCCCAGGCTCCATACGCAGGTCCATCCAGACAAAGTACAGGAACATCTAATCATTCCATTCTTCCATGTCGTGGGGTTCAGAGTCACTATTGAGTGCAAGTATTGCAGAAGAAAGCATTTCATCTCAGAGACCAACATTGACATCAGACGTACAGATGTTTTCAAACTGTACAGACGCCTCGGTCAAGGTCTTCCGGTGACATTTCAGGATTGAAGGTTGATTCTGCATTTAGCTATAATCACAGTCTTAGTCGCTTGTAGCTTCGTGGCACCTCTCAGTTCTCATGGAGCTGCCATCCAGCTGCCTCAGACCTGACCTCCACCGCTGGATGTGTTGAAGCAGGAAGAGGGTGTGCCTGACTGAGTGAGTGCAAGGTCAGTCCATCAATCGCCCTGGTCCAGGATGACAGAGATGAGGTGAGACGGCTAGACTTTAAAGCCAGTCTCAGAGCCCTGCTCTCTGCCCTACTTCTCTCTCTCTCTCCGTTCCTGCCTTCTGGCTCTGGAACATAAATAAAGCTCTTTAATGGCTCTGTAAGCTGCCTTTTGCTGTCAACGTCTTTAGCAATTACTGCTTCACTGGCAAGCCCCACTTTGAGCTCGGAGATCTCAGAACCACCTTCCCTGCAGATGTCTGCTGGGTAAAATAAACAAGGACTGTAAATGGTTGCAGTTGGTCGACTGCATGGTTTGCTAGCTACACACACACACACACGGTGTGCGGACAGTGTGTGCGTGTAGGGTGGGGGGGGAACACTGTTTGTGTGTGTCTCTGCGAGACAACTTTTTGATATTCAATTAAATTTTAAATTATTTTCTAGTCTGAATTTGTGAAGTACCTGCTCCCTCAGTTGAGTTGTGAGACTCTGGCTTTGAGGAATAGAGGACACACATGACTCTAGAACGTTCCCTATGATCTCTCCTCTCAGCTATTTGGCCAGTGTCTCTAATACCATTCGAAGGAAAAGCTGCACAGAGCAGAGCCCAGGAGAAACACGACACACCATGTACCCGGAGCCTGAAACTAGATGGACACGTGTGTGCCTGCACGCGTGTGTGTGTGGCTGTGTGTGTGTGTGTGTGTGTGTGTGAGGAGGGGTGGGTGCATGTTGCTGTGAGCATGGATTTTTATGAGATGGAAACAATGTGTATTTGTTTGCAAGTGTTCAACAACAAGTGTTCCCCTAATAGAGTGAGTCCGTGGTAAGAGGGTGCATATGCTTGTGTTTGAGATTGAAAATGTGTTTATGACTTAGTGTATGTGTGTATGCATGTGTGTGTGTGTGTGTGTAGTTAGTCCGTTGCTTCAGTCTGTGAGCCTCTGAAAGGTCAGAGGGGTTAGCTGCGGAAAGCCAAGGGCTTAGGCGTCAGGAAATTAAACATGAAATGAAAACAAGCTCCAGTTTGAACATTCTCCCATCTCACTTTCCAATATCCCCACTTCCCCTCTCTGACTTAAAAGGGAGGAGAGAGAGACGAAGCGACTGGTAGGGGAGAAAGAGAGAGGAGCGAGGAGGGGGGGGGGGTGTAGAAAGAGAAGGGAGAAAGAGAGAATTTGCTTGACCTTGAGGTCTTCTGTCTCTCTGGTATCAGATAATACACTGTGTGATCTGTACTGCAGTATTGATGATATAATTCACCAACAATGAGAAAGTATCCAAACTTTAAGGAAATACTAGCCATAAAATGTACACTGTCCCATCAAACCAAAGTGCCCATGTAATAAGAAACCTATAGCTATATAGGTATGTTAGAACCCACAATGACAACAACAACAAAAAAAAACACTGACTTGACGTACCTTCAAATGCAACAGGAACCCAAGACCCCCGAGGTGGATGACACAGACAGCAAAGCCTTTCCAAACAGATGATATAACTCAGAGGGCGACAACCTCTCACCTTGACATTGGGGTTCAGCTACAGCACAGGTATCGGGTTTCCAGTGGAGATCTGTCCCCTGACCCCCGTGACCGGCTGACCCGGCGTGCGCCAGCCCTCCGGACCAAACCCCAATGGATCACCTCACACATCTCAGTCCAACTCTGTCCACGTCTGAAATTAATGAATTTGTTAATGGATAACTAATGGAAGTTATATTTGAACAGCTGTGCCGTTAGAAAAGGAGAAGGTTGCTGTCATATGTGCCGTGTCGTGTGGGACGTTCATTAGAGAACTGTCCTTTCATATTCTACTGTTTTATCATGACAGATGTAATTGTTTTGGTGTACTTAAGAGTAAGCCTATGAGCCATTGTGGTTTGACATCAGATTGTGCTAGCGTAGTGTGTTACTATAAACTTGTGTGTTAGAGTGTGTGTATGCGCAAAAGAGAAATAAATTATTAGAAAGAGAAATAGAGAGAAAGGGAAAAAATACTGTTTATATGGAAAGATGACTAAGGGGGAAATTGCATGTAAGGGACTGTGAAAACCGCAAGATGATTTGGTTGGGTCTCATCCCACAATCCAAGTTCAGACCCCCGTGTCTATGTTGGATAGTTTCTTTCTTTGAAGAAGTCTCCCTCTCCCCCGGGAGGATAAGAGATAGACAACCAATAAATAAATACTGGTAAAACAGAAGTGAAGGGGCTCTCTTCAGCATTGACCCACAAGACTCTGTTGCACGAATCAGCCTGCAACTATCAAGTTTGGGCTGAAAACACAGCATGTCAAAAAGGCAAAAGATGAACTTCATGTATAATACATTTACAATTAATCATTTAGCAGACACTCTTATCCAGAGTGACTTACAGTAAATACAGGGACGTTCCCACCGAGGCAAGTAGGGTGAAGTGCATTGCCCATGGACACAACGTCATT
The DNA here is from genome assembly GCF_021917145.1 of Hypomesus transpacificus. Classification (NCBI taxonomy): domain Eukaryota; kingdom Metazoa; phylum Chordata; class Actinopteri; order Osmeriformes; family Osmeridae; genus Hypomesus; species Hypomesus transpacificus. The sequence continues at coordinate 15,683,823 of NC_061073.1, forward strand.
TGGCAAGGCCGGGTATCGAACCGGCAACCTTCTGATTAATAGTCTGGGGCTCAGAACACAGTGGAGGTCACAAGGGAAAGGAGGGGTGGTGAAGTACAACCCGCATGTTCCCCCCATCTGTTTAGATTTCTTGCAGGATGTATTCAGTTCAAGTACATTTAGAGAGGTACTATGAAAAAAGTACACCCAGGTATGGTCTCACTCACTTTAAGAGCATCCGACTGTATCGCTCGCTACCTGCAGAATCTCATTGTCGGCTTCTCTCCAGTGTCACCACCCCCCCCCCCCCACCCCCCACCCCCCCTGGGCGTCCCTCCAACCTTCACCTCCTCCTGGCCTGCATGAGAAGTGGACTGAGGGGCCTGCTATCAGTCAATCATCAGTCCGTACTAGAAACAGCCCATTCCTGCCAGCACCTTACTCTCTGTATCAAGAAAGACCTTCCAGAAGTGCTACCCGGGCCATAATTAGTAATAGCACTGTAATAAGACCGTACACAGGCTTTACGGAAAATATTCTAGTTTCTGGGCGTCTTTGCTCGGGTGACGGCAAATATTGTGTTGGGTAGGAGAAGGGGGGCCTCCTTGATGTCCTGTTGGCTGTCAGACTGAGGTGAGCCCCCCCTCTCTAGAGTGATTTATGAGTGGCTGCAGGCCCAGATGTGGATCCCCTCCCCTGGTAGTGCATGCTGTAGCTCCTCCAGTAAGGGGGGGGGGGGGGGGGGTAGGGGAGAGACAGAGAGAGGGGAGGTGGGAGAGACAGAGAAACCAAGAGAGGGGGGAAGGGAGAGAGAGGGAGTGAGTGAGGGGGGGGGGGGTAGGGAGTGAGTTAGACCCACCGTCCGTCCGTACATCAATCGCTTTCTGCAGACACCGGCACTTTAAAGACACATCAAACCCCTTGACCATGTGACGTGTCTTTTCATCTGCGACACGATTTATGAGTTCAACCCCTTCTCCTCTGTGTGTGATTCTACCAACATCTCCTCCACTCTCCTTTACGCGCTCTGGAGATGACTCCTTATCTGCTCCGGATCTGTTCGGATTCACTCGATTCAAAGCAACGTGGTCAGCTCCCTGTAAAATCCCCAGAGCGCTAGACAGCAGGCATGGCTCGTCTCTGACAGGCCCTGATCTGTGTGTTGTTGCAGGTGTGGTTCCAGAACCGCCGGGCCAAGTGGAGGAAGAGGGAGCGCTTTGGGCAGATGCAGCAGGTCCGGACTCACTTCTCCACGGCGTACGAGCTGCCCCTCCTCACCCGCCCAGAGAACTACGCTCAGGTACAGATGAGGGATCAGAACTATGACTGGGTACTGAACTATAACGTCAACTTATTCTCACGACACATTAACACATTTGGAAGTTCAACCATTTCAAACGGTGTCTGTACTGTCCCGCTGACGCTTGTTGTTCCGACTTCCGTTGCAGATCCAGAACCCGTCATGGATTGGAGGTGGCAGCGGGGCGTCGCCCGTGCCAGGCTGTGTGGTGCCCTGTGACTCCGTCGCTTCCTGCATGCCCCCTCACCCCCACGCCACCGGAGGGGTCTCTGACTTCCTGGGCGTGCCCAGCCCTGGGGGAAGTCACATGGGACAGACACACATGGGCAGCCTGTTCGGGGGTCCTGGCATGGGCGGCGGCATCAACGGGTACGACCTCAACGTGGACCCTGACCGCAAGTCGTCCAGCATCGCCACACTGCGTATGAAGGCTAAGGAACACAGTGCGGCTATTTCCTGGGCCACATGATGCCCCGCCCCAGGCCACGCCCCCCTGACCTGGGCCCCGCCCCTCCCCCGGAGTAGCCCTGCCCAGCACTGCAGTGGAGGAGGAGGAGGAGGAGGAGGGGGATGGGATTATGTTTGGTCTGATAGAACTCATGATAACACAGGTCAAATGAACTGGGAGACACAGTGATAACGGCAGCCATTACAGCCAAGATAACATCCGTGACTATGACAATCAGCAGACACCAAGGAGAAGAGAGACAGAAAGGGGAGGGAGAGAAGAAGAAGAAGGAGGGCAGGGGGAAGTGGTGTTACTCCTCAATCTCAAGAAGGAATGTGGTGAAATAGGTGAGGAAGAATGGAGAAACCAGCTCGGGGAAATAACACAGCTTGACTGTTCTGGATAGGCAACTGTTAAGCTAATAGGTCAGGAAAACGTGAAGTTATTTTAAGTTAAATGCAATAATCATGTTGAAGTCACCAGCCATAAAAGCATACTTGCAGGAACTATACATTTCCTATTTCACAACATCCATAAATGTACATACTGAAACAACTTCTAATCCCTTCTTCTGATCTCCATGCCCTACAAGTTCTGTAATAGTTCCACTGAGACAAAGCCACTTCAAAACACAACAGTCCACCTGAAAATACAAATGTCCATTTGACTCAGTCCAAGCCTTCGTAACAACGCTTTCGTATCATTGCACAGAAACCAATTGTTTTGGGGGCATAGAAAGAAGGAAACATCCGTTTTAAGTTCAAACATAAACATCCAAGTAATTCTGGACTGAGCTGTTCTGCAAAGCTGTCATCCCCTCACAGTTCCAGAAAGCACTAAACCGAAGGTGCGAGAGAGACCCCGCGCTGTCTGACAGCTCAGCGGCTCGTGCCAAACTAGATGTGGAGGAAGCCAGGTTCAGACGCGGTGGGATTGGCAGTCACTTGAAGTGAACGTGTCATTTCCTCCCCCAGGGCCGCCTCCACAGGTCTCCATCCCCTGGCAGGGCTCGGGTTACAGGAAGTCACGTCTCCACTGGTCGCCAGGCTGGACTAACACACAGCAGCAGCCGTCAACACTAACTACTCAGGCCAGCCTCAATCAGCCTCCAACAAGGAGAGAGAGACACTTTCAATTAGCCTCAAACCAAGCTGTGCTGGTCGGGGCAAAGCACAGACACTAAAATCCAGCATGACCGACATGGTGGGAACAAACTAAGGCTAATTCCACATACTGACCTAATCATGGCATCTTCAGAGAGGGCGGGGGGGGGGGGGGGATCAGAACAGATGACACCATAGTATTGTCACGCTAGTAGAGTATGTCACACGCTAGGCCCTAGCAGGCAAAGCAGCTATAGGATTAGGAGACCTAATTGGGCCTGGGCAGCATTCTCTAGGGTCTAGGTAATGTGATGACATAGAGCAGACTTGCAGGCATGTAGGGAGCATGGCCCGGTGGTTGTGTTTCCCCCTCCTGATCAGGCCTGTCAATAAGAGCTGGGGCCAACAGACTGAAGGGCTCCAGCAAGGCCTTGTCAAGCTCCTCACTGATCCCTGAGTGTGCGACACCCGCTGGGCCGCATATCCCCTCACAATGCCCCTTCCTTTCAGTGGAGGATTGGACGTCCTTTCCCCTTCGTCCTCTTCTCTGAGTTCTGGCTCATCTCTGACATCACAGGAGGAGGAACGATGACAGTTCCAACAAATCTTATGACAAATGTTATTTTCTAGTTTTATTTTGGACTAATTTATTTTGGAAGTGTTGACGTGACACTGAGATTAGAATGAACGAGAACATTCCGATCTGACTGAGAAAGCCCTTTTCCCTGGATATTCCTGTTGAAAACTCACAGCTCAAACGAGGTGAAAAAGCACTGATTTAAGCCACAGGAATCTCTGTTATAGGAATCAAGTGTCCCTCACTGCTTTGACAGTAAACATGGCCTGACAATGTGTGATTTTTAATGATATCTTAGTATTTCTGTCATCCCTACCCCCTTAAAAAGCTCCTCTCACACTGAAAGTATTTTGGCAGCAGTAGAACACAGTAGAACACAGTAGAACTGAACATAGCCCATTATGTCTCCTCATTGCCATATCAGTAGTTTTGTTCATTAGTTTTGTTTTAAAAATGTCTGTATGAAGTCATCCCTTTAAACTATTAAATCAATTACATTTGTTAGGTCAAGTCTAACTAAATAATGACTGTCAAGTCCACCAGATCCTGATGACAAAGGAGTTGCTGAGTGACGAGCCCGGAGTGTTCTGCCACAGTTGTCTATGTCTCAAGCAGCCTACCTGCCCCCCTCCCACCCCTACCTGCCCCCCTCGCACCCCTCGCCCCTACTTGCCCCCCTCCCACCCCCCCCCGTCCCTACCTGCCCCCTCCTGCCCCCCCTCCCACTCCGTTATGATACTACTGAAACAGGACGACAGCGGTCCATGGTTAATATGATCACGTTTGTGTGAATTTGTGCAAGTCTGATTAAATAGTATTTTCCTTTTGCTTGTACATTTGTTTTGCTTGTCCTTTTGTTAAATAATGGATTTCCAGAGATAAACCCTTACTTTTGAAAATGTACTATAATTGTTTGAAGTATTACCGTAACTCATGCCAAGAAATGTCAAGATTGTGTGTGTGATAAATTCCTCTGGACTTTGACCAGGTTGAATCAGCTTTCTAAATGGTTCATGGATATGAGCAGCAATTTGTATTTTAATCTTGCATTTCTATTCTTGATTGTGACTTAATATAATTTTTTTGTGCCATTGCAGTAAGTTATTGCACTTACAATGTTGCTGAGTGGTGTTTGCCTGTCTGTTTAGGGCCAACAGCTTATCTTCGTTCACCAGAGTCCGGCTGTGTGTCTTGAGTACTAAACCCGTCCATGTTTAGGTGAAAATCTGCAACATGCAGACATGCTCCAATTGTTCAACCTTCATTTGTACAGAATTAACTTGCTGTTGATGTAAGTGATATGTCTGAAGTGATTTTGAAATAAATGGGTCTTCATGAACTGAATGATGTAAGACGACTTTTTGTATGCAAGTTCCTAGGCTCCCCTTCATGTGTGAATGCACATACTGCATAGTACAGTCCAGTAGGCACAATGGCAGAGACACACACTCCTCAAAGGGCATATCTGGTTGATAGGACAGGATCAGGGCTCGCAACTAACTTTTTTCCTCACTGTCCCAGTAACGTCCCGAAGTTCAAAATTAACTGAAAAAGTATAGAAAGGTTCAAAAAGGGTTTTGAAAACAAATATTTGTGATAAAAAAAGGTTTGCACCATTGATTATTACTTGATGAAGACTCTACTAAACTATACTGTACTTAATTGTACTCTGCTCTGCTTTACTCTGGTTTAGGCTTCTGTGTTTCGCTGTGTGAAAGGAGAGGGGGGAAAGTTTTGAAATGTAGAAAAAATATTTTCTACAAAAATGTTTGAAAGTTTAGATTTTTTTTTGAAAGATTAGAAGATTTCATTGTCCTGGGACGACTTTTTCCATTGTCTCCTGGACGACGGGACACCGTTCATTTCCAGCCCTGGACAGGATGTTCAAGGTAAGGTTGCACAGATTCTTGTAATTCCACTGTCCGTGGGAGAGGACATTCAGAACAGGAAACGGGCACAGGGAAACAACGACACAGACAGAGAAACAGAGAGAAACAGAGAGGCACAGAAGTCATGAAAGAGAAATGTGGCTGATGGAGTTTGCAACTGTACTTTACACGTTCGGAAAACAAGCGAGTATCAGAGTGGGGGGAGAAAAACAGGGAAACTCACGACTTCTCCAGACTTCACAAAATTTCTGTGTCATTACTGACCTTGTGACCCAAATCTGCTGCTCTTTTTATGGCTCGTTCAGAACCATTCTGTTCCAAACTGAGCCAAAACTTCTCAATGGGCGTAAACACCCCCAGGTGTTCTTCTGATCATACCCAAGTCATGGTTAGTGTCTAAGAGAGCTGGACAGGAACTCCAATCAAATTCCTTTCCTGACTGCTAGCTTCCCTCCAGGGATGAACTCATTCACTGGGCCCACCCTGTTCACCAAACTGTCTTCCCAACACAAGTTTCCCAGTTCTCAGGAGGTCTCCTGTAGCTATCCCAGATGTAGCAAACAGAGAAATAACGTTTTTAAAAACAACATACATTTCAAAGATTGTGCCAGAACTTCTCCTCTCAAGACACAAACACTTAGAAGCACTGAGACGCAGCCAGGAAAAGAACAACACCAGCGCCAACTCCCATCCTGCCATCGACTGGACGGTTCCCCGGGAGGAACGCTAGCGCTCCCTCGTCCACTGCACTCTTTTTCCACGGTTGTCTGAGAGAGATTTTGTCCTGATGGGGTCCAAGAGACAAGTGAGACAGCACAGAAATAAACCCATCACCCAATGAAGGCCAGGTTAGATCTACGTGTGCAGTGATGTTGATAAGCCGATTCACTTATGCATTCACAAAATTGGCAGTTTTTTTGGTTTGTTTTTCTTCCTGCCTTTGGCAGCAGCAACTGTATCGCTTTTAGCCTTAATATTATATCCTCAGTATGTTGAATTGGCTTGTCGCCTAGAATAGGCTTCGGGCTAGAGTCGAAACCAACACACTCAAACTCATAACCACGACAGGAACCAATGACATCAGCATGTCCCTGACCTCAAAATATCCAGAAAAGAAAGATGATTTGAGAGACACCCTCACGATGAGAAAGCGTTGGGGCCTGAACCCCTTCCAACCCCCCACCCTACCGTCACCCCCACCATAGTCAGACATGGGCGTACGAGATAAACAAACAGATTCAGAGGGAAAGGGAGTGGCTCACTGTGGCCTGAACAGCTCTCATTAACCTTAATAGGTCACGCTGGTCCAGCCAGGCTCCACTGACACCCTTAATAGAAGGCCTGCACGGTTAAGGGACCATGAAGACCATTAGGGGCACTTCAAAGTTCACCCTGCTCCATCAGGGGTCCTGGCGACACGCCGCTGAGAGGGACGGATCCTATTCCTCGTTCGCCCGTTTTTTTTGTATTTTTCCATCGGCCCGACCTGTCAATCAACCTGCTCCATAAACAAGTGGATGCTTAAGCACCTCACTAAGGGCCATCATTAGCAAGGGAAGGCCCGGTAAATCAGTACTTATATCAGCTTTCAGCGACACATCTCTAATAGGTCATATTTTAGACCTGACACTGGCTTACACTGTTAAATGATCCCTTAGGTCTAGATAGTAAAACTGGACGGTTGTAGATCAAATATTTCCACTCACTCCTGGACCTGTGACACGGGTCCTGACTCCCACAGATCGGAGTGACTGGAACCAATGGAGATGTATTAATGTGCATGGCGACTGTTTAAATACTGGCCCAATGGAAGACTGGGCTGTCTGCATTGGCACCGTTAACGTTCGTGGGGCCATAAAAAACGCGAATAAGAACACTCTGGGTCTGCCTCAGCTTCACGGGCTACAGCCAAATCCAGCCATAAATCAGAAGAGTGAGCAGCAAGGTGATATATTGATGATGTTGTAAGTTACATAAAAAGATGGAGAAGACTCCTGTAGGGGTCATAAGTCAGAGGTGGGACCAGTCATCCCTCCAGCCCTGAGTGGAGGCAGGTAACCCCAGGGAAGAGCAGGGGGTTGAGGAGAGACCTGAGGCAGGGGGAAGTCCATCTGTTGGACCATGCTCAAAAACGGTCGCTCTCATTCCCGGTCAAGAACACCAGTAAAATCACCCAGTCGAACTAACTTCAAGCACCAAAAGAATCAAAAGAAAATCCAAGAACCCATTAAGCGCTTATCTCAAAAACAAAGATTTTGTGCGTTTTGGTTATCCCCCTGAGTCCTCCGTTTTCAAAATGTCTCCTCGCCGTGGCAACGCGAGTCAGCTGGGGGTTGTGTGAGTCATGTGGAGCTATGGCTTCCTCAGGGGAGACCAGAGTGGGGACTGAAGGGGCTTATCTCAGTGAGGAGGAAGGGATGCTTCCCCTTGCTAGCCTCCCCTCTAATGGTGTCCCTGGCTCGGGCCCTGTCCTCCCATCACCGTGTTTTACAACTCAGCTCCGGCTCTGGGATCAGTTCCACCTCTCTGCTTCTTCACTCACAGCACAACGCTTTCTCGGTGTGGCTGTTACACACATTCACGTACAGTGACATCAACGTACAGTGGGGAAACCAGGTGTCCCCAGTCAAGCCAATTAAAAAGGAGGTTAAAAATACAGTATATTCGTTAAGCAGACACTTATCCAAAATGTGTTCAGAGGAGATCTGACCTGCAGTTAAGTGCCCCACACACTGAGACATACCCGTAGCCATCTTTGAGAGGGGGTAAGCTAGTGTGGGAGTCGGATGGCTGAGCGGTTAGGGAATCAGGCTATTACTCCGAAGATTGCCGGTTCGATTCCCGACTGTGAAAAATGACATTTTGTCCTTGGGCAAGGCACTTCACCCTATTTGCCTCGGGGGGAATGTCCCTGTACTTACTGTAAGTCGCTCTGGATAAGAGCATCTGCTTGATGATTAAATGTAGTGTTTAGGGCATTTGTGAGTGGCTGTCTCTTCTCCAGCATCCTAGCGGCCAACTAACCCCCTCTGGCTCAGCCACTGGCCCGACTCATCGCATCTTTCACAGAGTACCACTAATAAAACTCCCGTTTATTAGCGTGTGGAAATGTCTAATGTGGCTTTCTGACATGCTAGCATAAACAGCGAGGGCAAAGCATTTCAAGTGGTTCTGACACATGGAAGTGGGTTTGGGCAGGATGTAAGAGGTGAACAGCGTGGATTTAACCACTGGGTTACAAGGCTAAATCAACACTAGGGCTGTGCAGCAATTTACTGTCATGTAAACTATAAATCGTCGAAATTACAGACAAAATCTGACATGACAGAAAAACTCACTCAAGTCCTTAGAAAACTGTTTTTATAGGAAATTTCAAGTTATTGAAAATTCCTACGAAAGTTAACATTGCAATAGAGAAAACTGGGATTGTAACTTGTAGAATGAGACATTTAAGGGTATCTCACAAGTAACACATCTCTCTTTGAATGCTATATAGCCGTTAATGAGGAGGACAGAGGATTTTGCTTCTTTGAGGAACAAGAGCTGACCATGTTGTTAGGACTCATCATGAACGCCCTCGCCCTTACTACTCCACCGTTGAATGACTCTGGCCTCCAGCCACAGGTCACCTTGTAAAGCAGGAGGGTCACCATTGAAGGGATCGTGGGGCCTCCCTCATCTACCCCCCCCCTAAACATTTCGCCACCCTCCTCCCAGTCTCCACCCCAGAGGAGCTACAACCATCCCAAACATCACCCCCTCACCTTAAAAGCAGCCCCTTGCCTCTCAACGCCGCTCCCCTCTCCACAATATGCTTTCAATTACGACGCTGGTCGATATGGGGGCCTGTAGAACCCCCCCCCCCACCTGATTTATGGAGTGCTTCGGTCCAGTCTCGCTCAGCACGTTTTCACTGGAAACGCAAGCTCTTCTGCCAAAGGGGGTCAAAGATGAGAAACGCCGCCACAGTTAACCTTTTGTGGACTTGTGTGCGCCGTTGGTCTAGCGCTCTCTCTCTCTTCGGTGTCTCTACGGTGTCTCTCCCTCTCCCTCTCCCTCTCCCTCTCCCTCCGGTGTCTCTCTGGCTCTCTCTCTGGTTCTCTCTCTCCGGCTCTCTCTCTCTCTGACAGACAGGACAGGAGGCACGCCCGCAGAGGCCAACAGAGCCTCCATAGACAGAAACGAGGTGCTGCGTTATGGGGAGTTCCACGCTACATTAGCCCCCCGCTGCACCGAGGGGGCTAGTGTCACTGCGCTGGAGACAGACTGCTGAGGAGAGGAGAGACAGACAACTCTTAGACAGAGACGGACGACGTGAAGAGGACATCTAGACCGAAACCTGACCGACAAAGTCATACGTCGCCCTCTCAGTCAATTCCTCTTGTCACGTGGGACCTCCATGACCCGAACAGTTTGGTGGAGGATGTAGGGGTCTCTGAGGATGACTGTGACTGATGGTCTCCATTCATCTCTGCCTTACCTCAGCGCTTATCGCTCCTGAGCTACATAAACCACAACACATTACTCACTACGACTGTAACCTGAAAAATAACTGAACGTCTTCAAGTGAATTTGAGGGATTTTTCAAAAAGGCCTACGTGTACATTCTAGTCGTTTGCAGACATTACTCTCTGACTGTGTCGTCCACCACAGAGACGTTTGTGGTCCTCTCACATGACCCAGCTCAGGACATCTATTTGTAGTCAACAGCTACATCCAAGTCCTGTTGAATAAAAACACATGGACTCGGAGAGTGAGTCACCAAGCGAGAGCGATCTCATGACACGACCCATGCTCTGCCTGAGAAACACGCAGTCCCGACGGGGACCCATTTCCTGGCAGTTCCAGCTCACTTCCTGTGACGCTGCGGTGAGCGCGTGCCACACTGTGCGTCACAGACCAGGGCCAGGCCAATCTCAGGCCTTCGGTTCTGTGGGACTCCTCTCTAACTCTTATCTCGCTGTGAAGGGACAGAACCCCAGCTCAGACTGAGTCCCCGCTCCATATCCAATGTCTCCATCACTACTTGTTTATGATATAGACTCCTCAAAAGTTGAAAATAGCTATTGTTCGTGTTTGTATGAGGGTTTACATTGCCTCCTTAAAAAACAATTTTTGCAACGGGCATTTGTTGCCGGGGTAGTATTTCTCCTCCGGGGCTTCCTTAGGGCCCAGTAACTTCCACCGGACCTAACACCTTCCACACAGGATAAAACCAAGTCAAGACAGAGAGGCTATAGCTGTGAACCACTCTTTATATCCACGTCCTATACATCATGTCCGTGTTGCAGATGTCCTCAAGCTAGGTAGAACGACCGATCACATTTTTAAAGCCTTCTATAGGTACATCTGCCAACACCGTTATTCACTATAATAATGAGCACAGACACATTGATTCCCTATTGGCAGACAGACTTGACTGTAGCTGTCCTGCAGCCTCAATGCAGTGGCCCAAATCCTACAACAGATTGGCAGCCAGACAAGAAGAGTCTTAGTTGGGCCTGTCAGTCTCAGACATGCCAACATCAGAGCGGGCCAAATACATGTTCTGGTTTTCCTCAGTGAAATGACGGGGTTTAAGAGAGTGTCTGGATGAGAGTGTACAACTCTATCAACAGGCCCACACACACACACACATTGCATTACGCCATAGGTACATTTGAGCCCATTTCCATCGTCTCTTTTCGACAAAAAACCCCTTGGATCCTTACCAGAGCTAGATTTGACCTGCATTCATTTCCGGCAACGGCCAGAGGCAGTGCTGCCTCTAACTCTGTGAATGGAGTGTGAGGCAGAGGCAGTGCTGCCTCTAGCTCTGTGAATGGAGTGTGATGCAGAGGCAGTGCTGCCTCTAGCTCTGTGAATGGAGTATGAGGCAAAAGCAGTGCTGCCTCTATCTCTGTGAATGGAGAGTGAGGCAGAGGCAGTCGTGACGCCAGCAGGTCCTGATGGAGAGGGACTCACCTCGGGCTTGAGTTAACGAGACACGCGTGTCATGTGACCCGCGTTTCATGTGACCCGCGCCGTGCTGGGTAGACTACCACTCCAGGTTCAGGAGCCGGTGCTGACCAGCAGTAACACTTAGCAGCTGTTAAACGCTCACAGCGAGATCCTGACCTGAATCAATGCAGACATTTCTAATGGAGGGGCTGGGGGGGGGGGGGGGCAGGGGGGCTCTACACTGACAGATGCTGCTACTGGTGCTATGCTTGCTGATTAAAAGGTCAAAAACTAAATGTTTCTGAAATAGCTACCAGGGACACGTTGCTTTAATCTGGAAATAGGCGTTTGAGAGATGTCAAACCGTGATGCAGTGTCAAGGTGTGAAGAGTTTGAGCTCTCTGGAGTTATATGAACTAATTCATTAGAGTTGACTTGAATGATGAGGACTCAATGGAGAGTTTGACCACATGACATCCAGCACAAGCAGGTTAAAGAGCCTGTAATGGTCTATCGAATAAAGAATAATGTCTCCTTGCATTTCATTACATGATATTAACATTTCTGAACTTGAAATTAATCTACACACCCTTGACAGAACTATCAGAGTTTATGGGAGAGACCATTCTACTGTTACTGTTCATATACAACATGCCGAACATTAATGAGAGTAGATTGTTTAAAGGATGTTTCCCATTTTCACTGGTTGACCTGCCACACACGTGAAGAAAATTCAGATGTGCTACTGCCCTCTTGTGGTACTAAAGTATAGTTTTTTTCTTACTTGATGTTCCCAGCCCAAGCAGTCTCCTTTATCAAAAGATCACAGATGAAAGGCATTCACAGGCTATGATTGTAAAAAAAAAAAAACGTTATAATTTAAATGTATTCCACATTGAGCGTGGAAATGGGTGTGCTTGGCTTTGGCATGGTGGTAGCGCTCGAGCTAGTTAGCTCAGCTGTTACATACCGGTCCGGGGGTCAGGTCTGAAGCTAGGAGACAGATGGCTGAGCGGTGAGGGAGTCGGGCTAGTAATCAGAAGGTTGCCGGATCGATGCCCCGCCAAAGTGACGCTGTGTCCTTGAGCAAGGCACTTCACCCTACTTGCTTCGGGGGGAATGTCCTAGTACTTACTGTAATTCGCTCTGGATAAGAGCGTCTGCTAAATGTAGGAGAAGCCTAGCTACCTAGCTTAATACTTGGTCAGCTTGGTTTTCCCTTTATTTGCACTGTTGAGCTAGTATTGTGGTGGGACTGATAGCTTATCAAAGCAATCGACCACAGGGTATCAAATAATGATCATAAGTCTTGTAGAGCAGTGGTTACCAATCCTGGTCCTCAGGGAACACTTGTCCTGCATGTTTGAGATGTTTCCCTGCTCCAACACACCTGATTCAAATGAATGGGTCGTTATGCAGCTCTGCAAAAAAGCCTGCTTATGACCATTCATTTGAATCAGGTGTGTTGGAGCAGGGAAACATCTAAAAAATGCAGGACAGGGGGTCCCTGAGCACCAGGGTACACCACACACTCGATGCCATTCAATATCCAAACGATTGGAGGGATAACACTAGGAGTGCAAGGTTATCCCTACTCATATCGCGGGTAGTTGGTCACATGACACCCATGACCAGTCTTCAGACAGGGAAGTTGTTACTGACATGTAATGATCGCTAGATAGCACTTCTTTCATTGAGGAATGGGAAGATCTGAAAATAGAAAAAGCCTTGCAGTGTATAGGCGTAATAGGCAGTGGATAATATAATACTGGTTTGAGAATGTCTATTGTGGTATTATGTAGGCCATTAATTTAACATTGGGACTCCTGTTCTAAGTGTGAAAAGCGGGAATCAATGGATTTGGTTGCAACCGTTCCTTTCAATGGAATCTACCCATGACAAATATTGTATTTCTCCAAATGTTTAGATGTTTGATATTAGTTAAATATGGGAGGGATATGGGTGGGAGGTGATACAGTAGGAGAATAAAGCACACCTCACAATTTCCCCAGAAATTGTACTCTCTCTAGTTACTGTTATATTTGACTAAGTGTACCATATGTTAGCCATTTATACACCTTTAGCTCATGTGCCTACATGTTATGCATAATATTATTGACTGAGCTGGACCAGCTGGACCCTTCCATCTGGAGCAGAACAGACCAACCTGACTTTAAAAGACAGTTGACTAGATTAAAGAAATGTGGTTATTGAACTTGAAATTCATCATTAAACTATGTCATTAAACTCAATAAGTTTGTCATTAAACTTGACAAATGTATCAATGTTCACAAGAATAAGTACGAGTCGGGACAACGAGTTTGAATGCCATTTTATGTCATTCTTTTTCAAGAATCTAGTACAAATGCATACACATACATTTCACCAAAAAACCACATATAACCACTATTGCAATTAACATCCAAATACAAATAAACAATTAAAAAAGAATCAGAAGTTGACTTTCAAGCTTGGGGGATGATCACAAAGGGGTGGGGGGGGGGGGGGCACATTCTCACACAACACTCTCTCTCCCTCTCCCTCCCCCTCGTTCTCTCTCTCTTGCACACAAGCACATAGACACACTATACTGTACATGGAGTTTTATAATACAGCATCGGAGATGTGAAGCTTTAACAAGGACGTGTTCAGGGAGGGTGTGATGGCAGTAAAAGGAAAGGGGTAACAGCCAAGTGTACGCAAAACACAATACAGTTCAGCCAACGTTTCTGTACTCAGTATAAATATTCTTCATCCAAAAGTCAGTGCAGTGCCTTCTGGTCAGGCTTCACCTGCATGGTCCCCTTCATGCCTGGTCAACTTTACACACGGACCATGCTAGACATGGTCCACAACTTTACACACAAATCACTTTACATTTGATTTCTCATTTCTGTTTTTCTCTAAGGGTTATGCTTGGTTGAGACCCAGTACCTCAAAGTTCCAGCTGAGAAGTACGAGTTGTTTGAAGGTTGCTTTCCATCGAATTTCCGGATATAAAAAGAGAACGAGAAATTTGCTGTTCATTTTGAGCGTGTTCAAAGTGTTCATTTTTCTTTTCTCCTGGTTTCCCTTTTCAAAAAGTTCCGTGTTGCAGTAGACTTACTGGATCCCCCTGAACAGACACATGGCGAAGACCATGGCGAAAAGCTGTGGACAGAGAAACCACAAGAACGCAGATATTTTACAACATGCAACTACACTTTTCACCACTAGATGACACTCAAACTACAGTTAAAACTCCAGGATAAATTGCCATTAGAACGATAAGAAAACAACGTCTTTGAAAGTGGTCGCTAGCAACAAAAGTACGATAGAACGCTAGCAACAAAAAGTACATACCTCAATCGTCAGCACCACAATGGCTAGTGCTCCAGCCACATAGATGTACAACTCAAAGTAGTCAACCACTGAAGAGTAGCAGCCCTGTAAACAGACAGAGATACACAGGCTCGCTCACATTCTCTTTGTCAAGATTAACGCAATCATACGCAAAGACAACACTGAACATAGCCTCAGAGCCATAATTGAGCGAGCTTCTGGACAATAGCTTGTCTGAATGGCTGAATCTGAATCGTGACGGGTCACCCCCGAGCCTCAATAGCTGTTAATGAGGGGCTCTTTGTGTGAAGGGAGGCGACAAAACGCCTTCCGGATATTTCTCATTGTTCCAGAGGCTCAAACAACAACAGGTGAGGGACACAGCAGAGAAGCAACTAGACAGACATGCTTGCATTGTTGCACGTGACTACCCCGAACACGGTATACAGCGCATGGATATACGCACAACAATAAGAAGAATCCTTTTTTGAATCTCACATATGCAGACACACACACACACACGCACACACACATCCCTTGACACTCCAAACATGGAGAAGCACACTAATCAGCCCGAGGAGGAGGGAGCCAGTCCCATGATATCCTCTCTCCAACCACACTGTCTTCTGCTCTCATTAAGCTGATAGGAGCAGAGGCTCAGAGAGCCAGTGAAGAGCCAGCCCTTCACCTCCCACACCGCCTCTTGCCCCCGAGGCTCCACCGACAGACACAGCAAGCCCCCGCTCCAGAACCTACCTTGTTGTTCCGGAACATCATGTGGCCCGACAGACACTGCTCCTGGCTGATGTAGGCCACGTCTGCAGCCTGGACGCTGCGTTGGCAGCAGGCGGCAGGCACCATGTCGTTAGGGTTGATCAGCCGGAACAGGCTATCCTTAAAGTCTTCGGGACTGTTTACCCCGCAGCAGTCAAACTTAGGGGAGGCGAACAGAGGGAAGAAAGAAAGTGAGATCTAAGTGCCTGTTTGTGTGTGTGTACTTGACTGTCAATTCTCCAGAACTGTGTACGCATCATTCCGGCATGAATATTGACCGAAAGAAATCAGTCAATGTTGATGTCTCTGAAGAGGCTGACAACCTCTTCGGTTTGTCTACGAGAGTCTACGACTGTTGTGTGTATGTGGGGCTGTACAGTGTCAGGATATGCATTGCCAGCAGCTTTTTGTATTGTGCTGTGCATCAACACTGGCTTTACCGTGGTCATAATGGCGTTCCATGTGGAGGTGAACACATCTGTGTTGTTGTAGCCCTGGTAGTGCCTCTTCAACTCCTTGGTGAAGTACTCTCTGGTCAGCTATGGCAACAACCAATGGGATTTGAGGTTAGAGTCGCCATGGGGACACCCAGGAGTGTTTTGCACAGTATCAAGGGAGGTCATTGGACAGAGGCGAGAGGTTCAACTGCTGCAGGATCAACTTACATGCTCCCGGAATATGAAGGCGAGGATGGCAGCCGCCAACTCTGCCAGGAAGATGAGAAGGATGAGCATGAAGAACTGCGGAGGGCAAGAAAGAGGGAGGGAGAGAGAGAGAGTAATGGAGAGTGAGTGTCGGCGAAAGTGGGAGCGAGTCACTAAAAACCTGAATCTGGCTGTCCCTACTTCACTCAGCATTAACTATTTACGAGGCTTGGAACACAAAAGGCCCCAAAGGCGGAATGTTCTTGTCCTTTATTTATTGGACCGGACTCTGTTCCATTTTAGAACCGAAAAAAATCTCTGAACTGAAAAACTAACTTAAGTTCATAATACAAAAAGACCAACATTACAAACCCCTTCACACGCACAAGACCACAGCCACAGACTAACACACAAACAAAGACCACGGCCACACCGTGCCCCACTTACAAACAGCAGCAGACACTTGTTCTCACGGATGGCTCCGCAGCAGCCCAGGAACCCCAGCAGGAAGAGCATGCCCCCCATGGCCAGGATGATGTACACCCCCGTGAAAAGCAGGGGGTTGGCCGCCACGATCTCTCTGAAACCTGTCGGGTCCACCAGCACCCAGACCCCCACCCCCAGGAGGAAGGAGCCCCCCAACTAAGAAAGACACAGAGAGAGACAGAGAGAGAGAGATAGGAAGAGTGAGAGAGATGGGAAGAGTGAGAGAGAGAGAGAGAGAGTGAGAGAGAGAGAGAGAGAGAGAGAGAGAGAGAGAGAGAGAGAGAGAGAGGGAGGAAGAGTGAGAGTGAGAGTGAGAGAGAGAGAGAGAGAGAGAAGAAGAGTGAAAGAGAAAAATAAGGAGAAAGAGGGAGAGCAAAAGACGAGAAAGAAGGAGGAAGAGAGAGAAAGGGAGACAGGTATATTGAAATTCTGTATTCATAAATGGGTTCCTCTTATAAACTACACAACCACACACTGATTCAATAACAAGCAATGACAGATTACTTTAGTTGCAAAAATCTAGTTCTGTTTGGTATGCTTGAAACACAGATGTGCTATAGATAGTAGCCTTGAAGAAGGCAGTGTTAAACAGACAACCACAGGGTGAGAGATGAGAAAGCCCAGGAGATGAGAGGAGGGGTGAGGGAGAGGTAAAGGGCTGGATATTTGAAACGTCTTAACGCCTCAGTGGGGGGTGGGTTGAGGTAGGCTTCACCCCCATCCTCTACCTATCAAAGATATCTCTCCCTCCTCTTCCCCCCCCCCTTCCCCCTCCCAACTCCCTCCATCACATTCTCCACTCTCCTCTCTCTCATGTCTCAACGGGAAACTTTGACGTGATTAAGAAAAAGGAGGTACATTGGTGTGAAGGGAGGAAAGGAGGGAGAGAAGGAAGGAAGGAGGGGGAGAAATAAGCCTCCCACTTCTCACGCAAGCTCCTTCCTCTTGTCTGAGAAACCTGGGCCTCCTTTCAGTGAACGTCACATCATGAACCCGTCAAGCTCTAAGGGAGAGGGGGCCGTAGATGGCGGAGGTAGCCATTTTGAGAGCTAGCGTGGGCTTCCGAGACAGAAACGGTCTGAGACGATTACACACAAAGTGAGGCTGATAAGTCACACTGGTTGTTGAGTAGTTAAGGATCAGGCTAATCCAACCCTCTGATGCCGTTTACCGCTCTTGCCTGTGAGCGGCTTGGCTCCCGGTACAGAGCACTGAAACAAAAGGACGCCTCCTCCTCAATCCCATCCCCCATGTTGTCTGCCTTGATGCTATTACCTGTGACTGTGTGATCAGGATGGATAAGCCCAGGTGCCAATCAACACAAGCACATCCCCACATGTGCCCCTCTTTATATGTGTGTGTAGAAGCTGAAATCTTATCAATAAGGGATTTTAATAGCATCAAGATTGCCTCTGTCTAATGAATTGCAAATGTGTCTGGCTGTGTGAAAAACAAAAGACATATCAGAAAGAGATAGAAGGGATGGATACAGGAGGGAAGGAGAGAAGGCTACTTACAAAGATCAGGAAGTTGAAGACAAACATGAGGTACTTGATGCAGCTGAGACAGTCGCCCTCCATGGCTGTCCCTCTAGCTGAAGCCTCTCCAAGCCCCTGAAGGAAAACAAACACACGCACACACACACACACACACACACACACACACACACACACACACAGGTCTGTCAGTTAATGAATTCTGCCAAATGCTTGCGCTTACATTCTGACACACACAGTTCAGTTGTTAATTTCCAACTGCCAACAAAATGTTACACAGAAAACCCCAGCTTATACTTTTTTTAATGAGTTCCGCCTGTCATATGGACACAACGTTTGACACACACACACACAAACACACGCCTGTCTCTTCACAAAATTCAATCTCAACAACAAATCCTTACATTGTCGCCTCGGGCATTGAATTCTGTAACCGCAACTCTCTCGAAGCCATCCCTAAAACCTCGATGAAATATTCACTAGGTCTCTCACTGTGACAACCCGTGTCATTTTACTTTCAACTTAAAGTGAAAGACGGACAGAACGTCCCTCAGCCCTCCCTCCCTCCCTCCCAGAAGGTGCATGTGGTGTGTGTACCTCAGCGCATTTTACGGATATGAGCCCCGAGACTTGGACACCAATGTGCATTATCCTGAAAGCTTGGGCCCTTTACTCTAGAGCATCTCCCTCTTAATGTAATGAGGGCCAGAGGCCCCCCTGTCCCCCCAGGCCATCTCTCCACCTGACACACACTCTCCCTGATGAGAGCCCATCATCCAGGCACCACTCCAACCTAATGAAGGGCACATGGGTGTCCTGTGGCCCCTCCCTATGCCACCCACAGCCTCCTCCTTGATGAAGGCTCCACTAAACCTCCCGTTTATATAAGGTTGGGGGTACAGTAAGACAATACAGCCGAGCGGACACATAACCTGTGTCCTCTCTACATAATACTAGCTTAGACCATAAAGGCAAGCAAAGCCATCTGTAATAAAAAAAAGAAAGAAAAAAGACTAGGAGGCAGTCACTTGGCTGGCATGCTTATTGTTTTTTTGGCTGGGAAGCTGATTATGCACAGCCTATGGGACATTCTGGAAACAGACAATTCTACCATGTGGCTGCTGGAGAGATAGAACTGGGCTTCTGGGCACATCCAGCCGGCCAAGCTCTGAATCAAAACCTAAAATGTCTTCCTTTCACCTTCTCTTCCTTTTTTGGGCATTCCAGTGTGTGATCCTGACATAATCTTCTGGCAGTCTTTCCCTTCTGCCTGTATCTGCTGTGAGATGACTCCTCTGGGCTGTCTGCTCTGAGGCCGGCTCTGAGACTGGGGGTTAAGGCTGGGGCACTATCGACCCCGGCTTTCATTCCTCTCAGGTGAGGCAGGACCCAGCAGGCTGCCTCAGCCCTTCAGCTGTGAAATAACCTCGATTCTCTTTAACCAGACAGCTTTCAGTCTCAAGGATTTCCCGTTTGTGCAGGTTAAGAGAGCCAGAGACTGAGCGATGGACCAAGCATGCTGCAGGGAGGGTTTCTCTGCTGCATGAGGGGCGGAAACTAGTTTGCCGTTCCCCCCCCCCCCCCCCCTTCTCTTCTCATCAGAGCTCCAATGCTCTTTTACATTTATTTTCCTCCTCTACTCAGACTTAAGGAAATTGATTTAGAGCTGTGGTTAAATACCGCCGTTCAATCATAATGATATGCTTAGGTATTGATCATACCTCCCGCTATTTCTATGGGAGCCGCTGGCATTCTCGGGGCTAGTGAGGATTTTAATCACCCCCCCTTCCCCTGTCTAACCCCCCCCCTTCCCCTGTCTAACCCCCCCCCCCTTCCCCTGTCTAACCCCCCCCCTTCCCCTGTCTAACCCCCCCCCCCCTTCCCCTGTCTAACCCCCCCCCTTCCCCTGTCTAACCCCCCCCCCTTCCCCTGTCTAACCCCCCCCCCTTCCCCTGTCTAACCCCCCCCCCTTCCCCTGTCTAACCCCCCCCTTCCCCTGTCTAACCCCCCCCCTTCCCCTGTCTAACTCCCCCCCCCTTCCCCTGTCTAACCCCCCCCCTTCCCCTGTCTAACCCCCCCCCTTCCCCTGTCTAACCCCCCCCCCTTCCCCTGTCTAACCCCCCCCCCTCTCCCAGCAGTGCCCCCAACCTCCCCCCCCCCGCCCCCCCCCCCCCCCCCCCGCCCCAACACCAACCTCTTTCTCAGGGTTAAACCCCTCTTAGATCTACAGTCAATGTTCCCTTTCTGTATTAAAATGCATCCCTTGTTAAAAAAAAAGAAGGGAAAAGAGTGGAGCCTGGGGACTGAGTCAGGGCTCCCGGTAACAGGCCCAGCAGCAGCAGCAGCAGCAGCAGCAGCCCAGGATAAATCACACTGCCACAGGACCCAGGAGAAAGTGCAGAATAAACAAACTCGCTCTTTCCCATGACTCCCCAGAGAAATCACATCCTCATCGATCACCATGGAGCCCTTGGGATCAGGCCTGCTAAGGCTCAGTGACCATCCTGCGCCAGTACCGACTTCCACGGACATGAAAGCAGCGTTGGCTCCCAGGAGCCCCGCTAAGACAGTTAACTACTAGACCGAGAAGGGAGGGCTCTATACAGCCATGGCTCCTGAAGCCTCAAGCAAACACGGCCGCTCAAAAAACAGCCCCTGATAAATGCTGGGCAGAAAATAGAAGTGGTTGTGGTGCGATCGATGCAGACGGGAGAATAACATGTTCTCTGTCTGACGAGCCTGGCGAGCCAGTCTGTGCCTGGAGGTATTTGCCAGTTAACGGCAGCTTGGTCTGCCACCAGAGCCTCTCTCATTACCGACATCATAAAAATGTCATGCAGCGCTGAATCCATCTCAGAGCCATATTTACTGTATGTGGTTACTGGTCCGGGGCCAGTTTGTCTGTTTACTCTCAGAGTGGTTAAGGATGAGCCTGGAGTGTTAAGAACTGATCTCCATTCAGCTCCTAACAGTAACGAGAGTACTGCAATCCCACATGACCTACATTCTCCCCAATCAGGAGCAGGGTTACTGGGGGCAATGGGCCCAAACCAATCCTCCACAACTCCTACAGTAGCTAGGGCTTAAGAGTCCACACCATCGACATGTCGACAGTCCCGTCAGCGCACGGTTATTCGAAGATAAGGAAGACGCTGGACAGAACACATCTCCTGTTACAATAGAAACATCCTTGGGTGGTTCTCCTTGGGAGTTGACACTTTCAGCACGATTAATGAAGTGACTAAGTGGCCGAGCCAACAGGGTACTCCCTTATCCCCTCACCAGCCACCGGGACAAATGGATTAGGACAAGGACACAGTGTCTTCACCTAGGCTCCACCTCCTCTAAGACACCCTCAAAAGTAACCGTGTGCCCGCATACCAAATCATCATTAGTACCTCAGACACCGCTGAGATCATGAGGGTTGGAACTTGACCCCGTTTAAATGTCACGACTCCCCAAACTGATCTCCCTTAATTGACCCCCGGGGAGTATGGAAATTGTCCCACTAGACCAATAGTGTAGCTGTAGGCGGCCGCAGATGTGTGTGGTCTGTATAGACTGACCGCTGAGGCCACTAATACCCCGCCCCTGCCCCCGCCCACGCCCCCACCCTCTCACCGACAGTACACACCCTCTGACAGACACACTCTGGGAACACACACACGCGCGCATGTGAAATCACCCTTCATCTCAATTAAAAACCCATTTTTCGTTTCTCTCGGTGACTACCCCAAATGAGTCTCGGCAAGCAAACAGCCCAAAATGAGAGCAGGGACGGCCTCCTCCGCCGGCGTGCCGGAGCTCCGGAGCTCCCCGGAGGGCCGTCAGGTCCCTTAATGAACCTCCAATTAGGAGGGAATGAGCCCTGGGCTTTGCTGTCACATGGAGGGGCTTTGAAGTGTGCTGAATACCAAGCAGTGAGTATCTACAGGACTGTGCTTCTGTAGAGGGCACGCCGCTCGCAGACATCGAGGAAAGCAAAAGCTAACAACCGCAGATGTCAGTGTTCTAGTCGCATGCTGTACATAATTCTGGTGCTGACAACCTCCAGAGAGTGTTGGCTTGGCACCCGCTCAGGGCAACAAAAACGGATTCTCTGATTTTTATCTTCAGAACGGTGCCATTTGATATGGTGGGAAGATTAGCAACCATCCCAGGGTCAAACTACTGTTCAGCCCTCGGGCAAGGTGCTTTAATTGGTTCAAAATATATGGGGTGCCTGTAAATCCAGACCGTTCACAAGGAAGAGTGGGTGGTCTATGATGAATTTCACATCTTAGTGGAACCAGCAGGGAACTCGCATGAATTGATCTCCCGTGTCCAATTAGAATTTCAAGCAGGATCAGTTCTCTGCCGGGCCTCTGGGAGGCGCTGTGTTTACGGACTGGAGTTCTTCTACAGCCTTGGGGTCAGTGGTCCTCTGACCAGGCAGCTGACTCACACATGAACAATAGTCAGATGAGTTCCAAAAGGCCCCAGTCAGGAGGAACAGGGAGCCAGATGCAGCCAGACCCTGTGCCGTCAATCGTCCTGCAGGCCACTATCTCAAGAGCCCAGCTGGACTCCCATTCCAACTCTCCCCTAAAAAGTAGTCACCTTTCTTCATCCGATAAAGAAACCAGATAAGGATAAATGGTGAACACGGCGAAGACATTCAAGTGCCTGATATCCCATTGCCTCTTGGCTGCACTCCATTGGAAGGACATGTGGTTGAGATGGAGGGGGAGGGGAGGAGGGAGGAGGGGAGGGGGGAGGGCAGAAGATCTTGGCTGATATCCCTCCACAGCGTGATCCCTCCAGATTCTCCCGCAGAAGACACTACAGAGCAGCAGAGAGCCTCGCATTAAATGTGTGTGTGTGTGTGTCAGCACCTCGTTCTGGCTGAGCGAAGATCCTAACCGGCTCTGGGAGGACGGATCAATAGCGAGCTCGGGCGGACGGTCGATGGGTCATCGATCCCCCTCCCCTGGAGCTCCGTCTCTCCCCCCGTCAGCGAGAGCATGCGGTCACGGAGGAACAATGAACACATAAACACTTCTCCAAGCGGCCTGTTAGGGCTCAAAGAGGGGTTTCCCAGGGGACGCTGGGTAGCAGAGACATGGACACCCACTGGGACTTTCCATGAAAACTGAAATTAAATTGAGCTGTAACTCAATTTAAGGCCTTTCGCGTTAAGTAATAAGTGTGATGACAATGGGAGAGATTATCTTTGCCTAATGTAAGACCATTTGAACCATAATGCTCTGGGTATGTCTGAGTCATACTGGATCGAATTCATTTAGAGACGCAAACCATTACTTACGCATCTCATTCGGCCAAGAAAATCCCAATTATTATAAAAAAGTGCCCAGTGACATTGCGACACCGTGGTTGGTTGGGTGTAATCAGATTCTCGCAGGGGCATCTCTAGGCAACCCAAAAACAAACGTGTCATCTCCATGCACGAACCTATGGAACCGTGAGACCCAGACAGAGTGACTTAGGTCGCAGACGAGACAGTAGACGCGGGTTGATCTGAACACCGGTCAGAACTGCGCGCACACATACTCGTTGTGAGCCCCCCGATTGTTCAACATACTCACTGAAAACAAGATTCTAGGACAGGGTCAAAAAGTATTACATTTGCCAGTACATTGTTCTGAATACAATGATGGTTTTCATCACACTGTTGTACATGAAAACACATTGACCTCCTCAGCTGGTATTTATGGAAGTAGACAATGGCACCCCTATCTCCAATGGACGTAGCTTTCATACCTGCGCTTTCACCTGCCACCACACACACAGAATCTCCCTCTCCCTCTCCCTCTCCCTCTCCCTCTCCCTCTCCCTCTCCCTCTCCCTCTCCCTCTCCCTCTCCCTCTCCCTCTCCCTCTCCCTCTCCCTCTCTCTCTCTCTCTCACACACTCACACACTCACACACTCACACACTCACACACTCACACACTCACACACTCACACACTCACACACACACACACACACACACTCACACACTCACACACTCACACACTCACACACTCACACTCACAAAAACACATGTTAATCCATCCCCGTTGTCAAGCTCACAGCAGGCACATTGTTTTGACAGAGACAAGTTACAGAAAGGTAAGCAGAGTACTGGGCAGTAAAACCGAAACTACTCCCTGTTCTTATTTGGTCAGACCCAAATGTGCACTGTGAGACACATCCTTCTGAGGAACACGCAAAACACTTTCTGAGACAAGCGAGCGTGCGCGGCGTAAAAAGGACATCAGTTTCCTTGGTTACCAGGATGTGGGGGGGGGGGGGGGGGGGGGGGGGATGTGTGTGGGTGGGGTGGGGGTGGGGTTGTAGAGGAAAGTGGCCTTTTGTGTGCTGGCCAGTTAGGAATATCTACTTAGGCCTAGTTCCTGTTCCCCACAAACAGAGCAGAGCAGAACACTCAGGGGTCCGAGGACAGCCTGAACAACCATTTATCTAATGAGCGCTCACTCAGGGCCGGTTACAAGGCCATATGTTAGAGGTCCCAAAGCCCCATGCCTGGACTCTGTTTACTCACGGCTCTGCTCCAGCACTCCAGAGCTGCCTGATACCAAAGGTACACAAAGCTTAGAAGAGGCGGATCAAAAACCAATAAATGAAAGAGAGAAAAAAAAATTGGAAAACAACAGCAAAGCCTAATTGTGCACCGGGCTGAGGTTACACTGAATATTTATTCTAAGATCAAAAGCAAAGCCAGAAGAATGTGTGTGTGTGTGTGTGTGTGAGAGAGAGATGGGGGTTGGTACACATATGTTCGAGTGAGACGCTCAGAGGAAGATGTCCACCTAAACCAGGCCCCACAGCACATATGCTATCTCACCACTCATGTAAATAAATGACAATATATGTGTGTGTGTTTGTGAGTGTAAAAATGCATATGCACATGCACGTCTATGTGCCAAAGATTCATGACTTGTTAATGTTCCTCAACCAATCAGCTGCCACTGCAGAAGCCTGGAAGAGCAAATGCTTGGATATTAATGTGACAAGGGGGCTTATGCTTAATACATTGACACCATTGCATGGCAAGAGGATCTGCAAAAGAACTGAGCTTTTGTGTTTTGGGTGTTGTAGTCCAAAAACACCCATAGGAAGCATGTATATTTGTGTATTCCCAGCACTGAGAACCACTCAAAACACTGAAAACCAGATATCAAGAAACAAGCAGCCTCTTTGGTTGTTTGGTAAAGAAGCACCTTTAAAAGTGACGTGTATCTGTCATTGTTGTGTACCGTCTGAAGTCCCCTTTAACCTCTCGATCCATGCACGTCTGCCTCCCCTTCGTGCTCTGAATACGAACTCGGATCTCAATGCAAATCAGGGCTTCACAGAGACCAGGCTGCTGCAGGCTAAGTGGTCGAACAGAAAGCTCTGTGGGCTGTATGCAGGACCTCTGGCCCCTCTGGGTGACAAAGGCTGGGGAGCGTCTGCAGTGGGAACGCTGACGAACGCAAGGCTGTCGACCAATTTCTTTTTCTTTCTCCCTGTTGTTTCCTTCCCACTTACACCAAGGTTCTGTTAGAGATGACTCACGTTGTGTGGTGAAAAGTGGGCCTGAATGAAGCTGCTCTCAGCATGGGGCCTGAATACCACCTCAGCCCCAACACACACAGGGAGATGTGATGTAAGATGCGCATTTTCTTGGAGGGGATAGGGAGGACTGGGTGGGTTTGCAAATGGGTGGGGGGAATTTAAATTTGAGATTTTTTCGGTTTTAGATGAATGCCTTTGTCTAAATTGCCGGAACCACGCGGAGGGGTTCACAATTCGCCCAGAGACGTGAATGGATGAAGTTACGTTACCATGGGTAACCGTCGATGACCTTTTCGTCGTTCAGGTGTGGTTGAGGTTCTCTCTCTGGATCCTCTCCTCTCCTGTTGTCATGAGCTGTGGAGACAGAAAGACAGACAAGGGTCAAGCGGGGCGCTTGAGAGATGGACGTGCTGGCATTGTTAGCGTCCCTGCATGGGAAGCTGCTACGACGACTACACACCCATTTCGGAACAACAACATCTGGGTATTAAGATAGAATTGACAATCTATTATTTATGACACGCTCCCCTGTGGTGAGCAAATACGACATTTCGCTGGCGTATTACTTTTTTGAATATCCCACTGCTCAGCCGGAGGGATAAATTAACAGTAACGGTGTAAAAAATAAAATTAAAAAATGCCTTTGATAGTAGCTATCCAGTTGCATTCACTCAGGTAAAAATGTAATGCCTACTGTTAAGTATTGTGATCTGTACACCATTCTTCTTGGCTAATTACCATGTATCACTGAGCCTCACATTCTCTCTCCCTGTGCGGCCCCTGATGCTAACCTTGAGCATATGCATTATTCATGGAAGAAGAGCATACTATACTAATTACATGTTGCTGGTTGAACTGTCAATGTGGATCTCCAGCAGAGTGTAGCTAACAAACCTAAATGCTTTAAACTTTTACTGTTCAAGTTGCTTTGCCACAAGTGTCTCCTATAGCTGAAAATAATGAAATGGAAGCGAGAGGCTAATTAAACTGCTGGTATTGTGTATAAAAAGAATGTGTCAGCTGCAGAGCTATTCTGACTGACAATACTTTGTATTGAATTTCAAAGTACTGGCAGTGACAACTAGGTCTATCAAATATGGAGAACTGTCAATGGTGACGATCAGCTTTTCCAGCTGCTTATTTCAGACTGAGTGTTCCTTACCCTGACAGGAAAGGGAATAGAGAATTTCCCTCGAGTGTTGAGACAGGGATCCAGAAGACTACCTTCATCAACACCATATTGCCTTCCGACTCACCAGGATACAGCCGACTGTACCAACACCCCCTCCCCCATCTAGACCTGCACTGTGATTACATCTAGCAAACGCAATCAAACCCTGAGTGGGATGGGACTGAGGCTGAGAGGCGCACTGAAATGACACACTTTCTTATCACAAGGCCCAATGTTCATACATGACTACAGAAAAAAACAGAGAATCAATAACACATCTGTGTAGACCAAAGCACAGCATTTGGTACCTCTGACAAAGTATTATACTCCACTTGCCTACACAATACAACCCCTAACATGATCAAATATTATCGTATTTGTGTTTGGTGGGGAAATAATGATTTTGTGTTACTTCTCAGCCAAGAACTCTCAGCTCCCCTTCAGCATGTCACTTAGAGAGTCCATTAGAACAAGCGCAGACACACTTGTAGCTGTCATCCTGAGGGTTATAATCTTGTATTATAAAAGGCGATGGTCACATTGTGTCCTTCCCCCTCAGCCTGTGGCAGAGCATCCTCTCTGGAGCCTGTGTTTAGAGAGCTATTAGCTGGTGGAGAGTAACACAAGCGAGGGGCTGCATTATTCCCCCCCCCCCCACCACCCCCGTTTCCATGGTAACCCACACAGGGGAAAGTGGAGCACCAATAGAATGGCGGGGATGGTGGTGGTGGTGGGGGTTGGTTGGTGGGGGGGGGGGGGGGGGGGCATGACGATATCAGGGGTGGAAGGGTGAAGAGAGAGAGAGAAGCTTGACAATGGGAGAGCCCCTCGCGGGAGAGCAGAAAGGCCAGGCCGTCTGAGGCTCCGTCGGAGCTGGAGAGAAAGACTCCACATCAGACAATGAGCCTCATCTGCATCCGCTTTCACGGAAATCCCTCTCATTCTCCACTCGCTGACATCCGCAGCACGTGCGATCCAAACACTCCCACGGCTATTTGATGGGTCTACGGTGACGTTTTGGGGCTGCGGTCGGTCTAGGTTACTGTGACAGTATCCAGGGGTTCATCTTCCACTCACATTTCAGTAGTTCTATCCCATCTGCACCGGAGAAGCGCAACTTGACAACATCTGCCCGCCGCTTCATGAGTTTAGGATACGCTCATTGAAAGGTCATAGGTCAGATAGCACAGATACAGCAGGAAGTAATAACCATGAAAAGATTTCCATTTTACTGTCGCTCTTCCTGTGTGGCCACGTCCTTGTCCTCCCACACCGCCTGGGACCGCCCAACCCTGGTAACCCTGGTAACCCTAGCTACAGGTCATCCTGTAGGTCAGAACACAGCAGGTCCACTGGATGAGACACACTTCCTTCGGATATGGGAACCAGGAAGTGAGACAGGAAGTGACAAGCTACACTCCACAGCAGGACGCAACCTATAGCAAACCAAACTTTACTCTATTCTCTCTCAACATTCAATAAAACTGCATCAAAACACTCTAATATGAAGATCTTCCTCCTATACTAATCTACAAGCCTATCCTCACTGATCTACAGACTCTTGCTGACAGCCATATATATCGTTTCTTTCTCTCAGATCTTAGATGCGAGTGAGAGAGGGCAAGAGCTACGGGCTATATTTCCTCTGGACGTTTGCTTTAATGAAGTGAGTCAGACTTATCGCCTAAGCCAATCCAGATTTATTGATCTGGCTGACACTGCGAGTCAGCCGCTTGGGAACCAGATAAGCTACTGAGAGACAATCCTTCCTCTGATCACAGAGGATCAAACAGATCACTCACCCCAGTCACTGGCCAAGGTTGAAATAGGGTCCTGTGCTTTCAAGGCAAAATGAACTGGGCTCCGATTTGTATTCAGTGATGCAGTACACACACTTGCCCCAACTAAATGATTTAGAATGACTCATAACACTGTCCTCAGGTCTCACCGTGTTAACGGTTTAGGGTGAGATGGAATCCCGGTAGGAACGTGGCCCCTGAAAGTGTGCTTGGGAGGGTTGTGATTTTGACGCTGATTGAAGCTGACGTGAACCTCCACCTCTCTTCCAAGCTGCAGGCAGACATTACCCAGGCTTCCACCAGCAACAGGTTCCTCTGGCAGGGCTTTGGAATTCACCGCTCCTGAAGGGAGATGAGGACGAGCCTGTCGAAGGCCCCTGCCTGAAGGGGGCCTCTCTGTAGCGTGACTGCCAGCCTCATGACTGGTGATGATAAACAGTCTCCACGCGGGGCTACTTGTTGTTGTTGTTGTTTTCGTTAACCTGCCTCAGCCCCCCCCCCCCCCCCAAATCCCTCGCCAACACCCCCAACCCTCCGTCCTCACCTTCCCATGCCCTCGAGTCCTAACCCAGTCTTGAAAGAAGGAGAGAGAGCTGGGGGGCATCACAACACACCTTTGAAGTGGAGCGATTAAAGGGGAAAGTCCTGTTGGATCGTGCCGGAGGTCGGGGGAGGAGGGGTAGCACGGGTCTTTGCGAGGGACAGGAAAAGGCTGTGAATACTGAGAAACTGGGGCCCTCAGGGACACAATTAGGAACAAGGCCTTTTTTTCCTCCCATAAAGGGTTACCAAAACAGCGAGTATGTCCACAGCATAGCCTCCCTTTCCGAGCCCAGCCAAGGTAAGAGTTCATTAGCACAAACATAGAGGGGGCTGGGGCTGTTAAACTCTCCCTGTTCTCTCGTCTCCACCCACAGACCCTTGCTAGCTGATGTTGAACAGCTTCATGTTAACCATTTCCATCATCGTTCAAGCCCATCAAGTCCTATAAAGCCTTCAGAGGAATGCAGCTTCAAACCCAGAGTTTCCGAGCCACTGAGGAATTTACTGGAGTCGACTCATGAGTCGTTTGTTTAGCTGGACTGACAAACAGCGTGGTAAATGTTTCAAAGCAGAAGACAAAGCAGAAGGGGCACACACACACTCCCAATTCCGTGGTACCATGGAACGACTCACTTTAATCATTAAAACCAGAGGAGGACCTTTGAGTTTTTCCTTCAGAGAGATTTTCTTCTTAAGTATAACCGGCAGCTGTTGGTTACCTGCACCTTACTTCACAGATGCTTCTTACAGCCTTTAATCCATCTACCCTCTGTGAAGGTAAACACATGTGTACAGCTCCAGCTGCATCTGGCCTGCAGTATTACCAAACCAGATCATATCACAGAGGTTTGCACTGAACAAACAGAGCAGCAATCCCTTTGTTTGGTACAACACAGCACATATAGATTGTTTATTTCCCTCACCAAAGAGCATTTGTTCAATAATACGTCTCCAGATAATGTGCTGAGGGACTTCCTGAGAGCTGGTGTATTAGTCCGGCCCCCAGTGTGAAGCCCCATGTCTGGTCCTCATCATTCATGGTTTTCCCTGAAGACCTCAGAGTGTGTGCCCTCAACCAGCCCCCGACACCTCCGCTCCCCCCCCCCCCCCCCCATCAACAGGGTTAGGGTTAGAGCTAACAACTCTCTGCCTCAAGAGGTTCTGGCAAGAACGTCAAGATGTCTGAGGAAGTATCAGAGCTGTACACAAACTATGAAATGGGTTGAAGATCCCAACACTATGCCACCAACACACATGGCGTAAAAGGTGGTAGAGCATCGGAATTTTAAGGTCATGAATAAGCAATATGTGAACATGCCACAACGATGCCTTGAGAGCACTATATGACAACATAGGGTAGAGAGACAGGCACGTTTAACAGCCTTGCACAGCACAAGTCCAACAGTCGGGTACCCAGTCTACACTGACGGTTGTGGACCAGGGAGGCTCCCACAGTCGACCAGCACTCATTAAGGACCAGGAAACCTCCCATAGGAACAGTCGTTCTGCTTCAGATCTCCATACCGATTTCACACAGAGCCCAACAGGAGCAGGAGGGCAGGTGTCCTGCTGGGTTATGAGTGCCAGGAGTCCTGCATCTGGATCATTTCCTCAGCCTCAACGAGGCTCCAGCAATGGGGCCGCCTCGTACAGCAGCCCACGCACCCGACGAGCATGCCCCGATCCCTCGCACAGCGCACCCGTCTGCGGCGAGGCCGCGTTTAAACCAGACCGACACTATTTAGGAGAGAAAAATGCAACATCACACGCGTGTGTCACATTGTAAATGCGGTAATGCTACCAAAAAAAAAATGCTCACGAAAAGACGTTACGGGTCGAATATCAATTCTTACTTTTATCGTCTGTGCTTAACAACAGAACACGGCGAGATTGATAGCAGGAGGATTAGGAGGGAAGCGGACGATGAAACCAAGAATAAAGCAACAGTGAACTGTGAGACCGAGAGATCTACCTCCCTCCCAAAACCCTCAAGCTGCACCCCCTCTCCATCTCAGTTCACTTTAAGCCAAATACTCCCAGGAATGGGAGTTGAAAGATATCCTTATATACGCTAA
Organism: Hypomesus transpacificus; assembly: GCF_021917145.1. Taxonomy (NCBI): domain Eukaryota; kingdom Metazoa; phylum Chordata; class Actinopteri; order Osmeriformes; family Osmeridae; genus Hypomesus; species Hypomesus transpacificus. The sequence goes on from NC_061073.1 coordinate 15,714,926, forward strand.
GCCCCCCAAAAAAAGGGGCTTGGAGGAATGGAAAGAGGTGGAAAAAGGGGCTGGATGTTTTTCCACAGAACATCCTGGTGAAAACGCAGGAGCGTTTCTCCCGACAGCTCGTGGAAGGCGCACACTGAGACATTGGGAGAAATTGCGCTTGGCACAACACAAAGAGCACTCAGAGAAATGTGATTTAATCTGAGGGGCTGTGGGGCCCAGAGACAGACAAAAACAGCGAGGGCCAGCTGTGAGAAAGTGAACTTCTCAATACCCTCCGCCTGGAAAAACAAAACATAAAACACACACACTCAGAAAAACAACGTTATCAAGGAAAGAGTTCCGCTGCTACTTGCTGAGGACTTATAATGGCCGAAATAGCTTTCACAGGCTGGGGACATCAGAGGGGTCTGACAGGGCCTCACTAGAGGGGTTTGGGGAGGTGGGGGTTGGGGTTAACTGGCCGTTCTGAAACACTTTCCCTGTGAGAATGCACTGCCTCCAGACCCAAGCTGTGGGAAAGGGAGTTTACGAAATTACATCACGTTGATTTATGGGGCAGAGAGGAGAGATGGGGAGAGGATGGAAACTGAGCCGTTTGGATGAGGTCCAAGATTAAGTCCCTGAAGCAACACAAGTCAATAGGTTTCCACCACAAAACATGATGGATATGGAGCAATAGTGAGGATGAATGTGGTCAGAGAAGGCCGGAGAACATGAGCCATCGAATATGGCCGACCAGTATTGGTTTGCTGACAGAGAGATTGTATTTCAACAATGACTGTGACCAGGGTAGACTTTGTTCTTACAAAATCGACGCCATCTCCACAAATCAATGTTTTCTGTTTTCCCTGTGTGCCTCGATGCAACATCTTCAGCCGGAGTTACATAAAAAAAATATGGAGCACAACCTTAGTCACATAGTTTCATACTTTCAGTACACTCTAAATGGAAATGGCCTGATCTGTATTGAATCATTAAAATGGATTTCTTGGAGTTTTGTGGTGCATGCTAAAGCGAAGAACGGGCTATTGCCTTTCTATTCTTTTGGGTGCATTAACTGATGACAACTGTCTTGCTGCAGCAGATTCAGCACAAGCTGGGAGAGTATCCATGTGGTGCGGTGATGAAACTGTGAGTAATGTGCCAGGCATGGGCAGCAGTTTCAGAAAGGCAAATACTCAACTCAGGCATTATCCCTATGCAGTGTTACTGTTTAAGACATAAATAGCCCACTTAGCTATTTCCAATCTAGCCCAGTCTAGCATAGGCCAAGACTCACCATAGCTGGAGTTGTTCTGAGGTACCTAATTACTAAGAGTAAGATCAACATATAAGCAAATGGAGCCTTGGAGCTCTTAATAACCTAGTTTCCACCTCAATTTAAGGCACAAATGATTTGAACTGAGTATGCTTTGGCTGGATGGAAGCCACCAAGATACACATCACCTGTAGAAGGCACGCTTGAGCTATTCTCTGCTTCTCATGGAAATAATCAGATTGTCTGATATGAGAATGTTCCAGATCATGGCTCTACATTTTAAGCTTGTACAGAAAGGCGATATCTATTCAGAGGCACTGTCGCGGAGAGGGGTGTTTTGCCCAAATACAGACACAATCACAGAGGGATTATGGGCTAGAAAATGAAAATAGCGTTTTATCTCTCATTAATTTCAATGCGTGAGACTTGGCTTTGATGAAAGCCACCAAATGGTAAAGATCCAGAAGAGGCAGAGGGAGATTACAGACAGCGAGGCATATTTATAATGAGCTGTTGAGGTGCAGTTGAACATACCTAATGGGTTTCCTTTTCAAACCGTATGCAATCTGACGTCTTGAGTTCCTCAAAAGCACAGTAGGTCAGTCAAAAGGCGACAGTGTACAAAATCAGACAAGAAAAAAGTCCTGCCAGTTTTGATGAATGTTTGAAAGCCCAGGATCTAAATAAATAAATAAAGATTACGAAGGATGGTGGTTGATTGAGTTGTGGTGGAGTGAAATGATCCCCCACTGGTGTTTTGAGTACTAAAACGTTTGGCACCTGTTTTCAGTTAACGTGAAAAAACCATAGCGTGCCAAACAGCCTGAAGCGATGAGCAGAGCGGTAATGGCTCACAATACAGGTGCTCCCTTCACCATTGTTTGACTTCTCCACTGTTCTCGTGAGCAGTCTGAGGTCATCTTCAGTACTGGTCTCTGTGACTTCATTTATTTGCATTCTAGAAAAATTGGGTTTTCTATGCCTTGTTATCACTGAAACCAAACCTCCAGCTTGAACAACATTGACATTGAAGCCCAGAATCGTTCGTTGGCAAGCTGCTGCATCTGTGGGGTTGAAAAGGCATCTACAGACACAGTCCAAATGAATTTGCCGTAACCTTGGCATTGAGGCCTGGTCACATGGTAACCCTGTTCATCAGAAGAACAGGCTTTTCTAAAGTGCTGCTGAAACAGACGCTGCCACATTTCCGTCTCAAAGCCCTCACATCATACACAGGTGCTCCTAATTAGGTTCCAGCACTTTCATCATTCTCTTGAAGAGACGCAGGCGACTAATCAATTGGAAGGCATTCAGATGTTCCTCTGAAAGAATTAACAAGAGAGCCAAATAGGTTTTAATTTATAGCACAAACAAATGAACACTAAAGATCGTTTTGGCACTCACTACTGATTCGGAAAACACTTGCAATGTTTTTGTTATCTCTGGCAAACACAAGCGATGCAACTCCCCTGGACTCTGCTGTCATAACATCTGGGGACGAAAACCATTTCCATGACAACACCTTCTCTCCCCCTCAAACAGTTAAACAGTTCGGATTTTCTGAAGCTCTGGATTCTTCCTCACTGGCAGCCTCAAAGAGAGAAGAAGATATGGAAGGTAAGGATTAGGAGCGGAAGGGATTATTCTTCAAAGTATGCATAGACTTCTCCTACTAATAGCCAACAAATAGTAATGGTCCTAAGCACTCCCCTGCGCCAGAAAGAGAAACTCTTCTTGTAGGACTTCAAAATCTTTGAATCGAGGCTCGGCATTAAATCACCTGTGTGATGTGGGGTGGTCTTCCACAGATGTAGAGACCCAGTGGGCTCGGCTTCCCCTTTACCCAAAGGACAGAGACCATGTTTTAGTGCAGTGACCCACAAATGCTGTCGAAAGCAGTGCGCTTTTAAAGTGGTGGGAGGCTAAAAATTTTATAAAGGAACATAAAAAAATCATGAGGCACTCTTCAGGCTTCGCCATCTAATCGTTTTCTCCCGTGGAGGACGACAAATAACTGTCTACAACATGTAGATTTAATCCGCAGTTAACAAGGATACATATTAGGCAGCCTGACGTGACTACTACCATCTACTTTTACAGTAGGGGGTGTTCAGACAAGCATAACCGTGTGAAGGCCTCAAGCATACAGTGTTAGAAGAGGGGTACGTTCAAGAGCCAGCACTGCCGTGGATCACAAGTGCCCCGGATCACTTAGGGTGCTTGAAAAGCCTCAACAGCTTGAAGAGTGAAATTGTTTTTAATAGTTGTGCAGCCTTTGGCTTTGAACTTCAGATATCGTAGTTGTGCCGTTTAATGGTTTGATAGGTGGCTGTTGAGATTGAATGACATCTGAAACAAGCCTAGCGTGGTGCAGTGACTGAGATGACAGGACCCATCCTCTCCATCACTAAGCATAACAACGACCTCCATATCCACGAGTCGCTATCAAGATAAGACTGTCTTCATCTTTACTGAAGAGATCCAAGGCGAGAAAAAACAGAGTATGGCCAGGTGTCCTGTTTACCTGGCCAACGTGATGCTACTATACCACAGCGGCTTCTAAATGGAAGTAGTAATCCTGCCAGGCGCCCGAGGTTGGACCAGAAACCTCAGTCTGAGTCTGAGGAAAGGCTGTTATCCTGGCAGGGGAGGGATCATTAGCTGGTCCTTCTCCCTCGGTACAGTTGGAACCTCGAGGGGGATTTTTTAATCAAACACTGATCAGTCCCCAGGCAAGGCTCTATGGCATGGAAGGCAGGGAGGGAGCCCACGTGTCTAACGGAGCAGTGATGAGGCTCAACCTGTGGGGGAGACTGGAATATCGTTTTCTAACCCGGTAGAACCACAGGGAATTAAGGAACCATAGGTGTATGTGTGTGGGCTTCTAAGAGTGTGAGAGGGCAGCTTGGCTCCTATGTCTGCATCGTTTGTGAGGGGGGGGGAATAAATCAATAAAATCACTTCTACGCGCTTTACTTGAACAGGAATGCACACGATTATACAGTACAGAGAATCTGTGAAGAATCACATTAACCTATTTATGTCGTTTCGACACACTCACCTTGAAATCAAAGGCTGAATATGTCTGCTTAGCTCTTACCTTCAGCCTTTCATTTACCTCACTGACTTTCTGCATAATTAAACATATAGGAGCCTAGATTCCAATACTCAAACATCTGACACATTCAAACGTACACAATATCTACATAACAAGCCCCTAAGTTCAATTCCCAATGCACAGAGATGGATATTGCATGGGTGTGTTTGCGCTACCAGAATTTGGAAGAGAGTGTGTGCTTACGGGCACTCCTGTTTGTATATTATGGGCTTTTATGCTTTGTGTCAGGGAATGAAACCATAAAGTGTTATTGGGAGACTGTGAGGCAGACTCATATCAGGCTCAGAATAAATCACCAAGAGTCGGTCTATAATTCAGCCACTACTGGGAAAAAAACAACGAAAAAGCAGCCAGCCAGCCTACGTCATGCTCCTCGTCTCCAGTCGGCTTCATGTCCATAAATGTGATTTAACAGCTCCCCTTCAGCATGATACAACATCTTTCGTTCACAGATCTCAAATGCGAGGGGATGTATTAAAGAATGAGATAAGACTTGGACATTAAAGGCCATTTTAATTTGTTTAAACTAACCCTTAACTAATTGGCTCAGTCATCCTAAAACACAACCCCATCTAGGACGAATCTAATCGGTTTACCTAAAATTAGTCAATTTGTGTTTATGTGTGTGTGTGTGTCTGAGTCTGTGTGTGTGCGTGTGTGTGTTTATGTGTGTGTCTGAGCCACACTGTAGCTCATTTCATGGTCATATAATGACATGCTACAGGTCACTGAGGTATGTATCCTACACTAAACAAATTAATTAGTACTGCATGGAATGGAAAAATAATTTATATAAGAGCACAAGCACCTCGTAGCCCAGTAATGGAGGAGGGGCTGTGCCACACTGTAGCCCAAAGTCACGGAGAAGGGGCTGTCTCCAATGTACTGCTCGGTTGCTCTCAACTAACTTCAGATTGAAAGAGCAGGGGCATTCCAAAGAGGCATGCAGACAGGGCTGAGAGAGAGAGAGAGCGAGAGAGCAAGAGAGAAAGAGAGAGAAAGAGAGAGAAAGAAAGAGAAACAACATGTCTTGCGGCCAGAGAAACAGGAAAAGAGAAAGACCAGAAGCTGGAAGAGTCCCATTTCATGTGGAGAATGCCTGACTCAGGAGAAGAGAGTCATTATGGCCTTGTGAGTCACAAGCGGAGGCTGTGAAAACAGATCTGAGTTCAGGCTGGCTCCACCAAGCTCCCTGTACCAACTCACCAGGACAGCAGAAAAGGCTTGCTCAACCCAACTCTCATATGACTACACTAAAGACCACTGTACCATGACCCTGGCCTCAGCTGTGTCCTCGGGACTAAACACCAGAACAGAGGATGCACTAAAAGTCCCAACAATTGTGTCATTCAGCCTCCAGTCTCTCTCCCCAAAGCTCTCTTCCATAGATTAATTCAGTGATCCATATTTTAAGCGCACATTCCCCTGATAATAAGTATAAACTGGTTCTCTGTAGATACATTCTATGTGCAGACCCATGCCAGGAACGAGAGTCATTTAGGCAAGAACAACAATCGGTGGATTGGTGCACAAGGACAACTGCCAACAGAAGATGCTTATCTAGAGCTGTTTTAAATTGGACATCCCGTGAAAGACACTTGTGTTAACTGAGTAGTTGGAGAACAATCGTATATCACACATTTCCTCTCATTCACTCACCAACAGTGTTACGAGAGGAACTGTGCATGACTAGTGCATTTGAAACCCCGCCTATTTTCAACACTGAATATCAAGTCACCATAGTCTCTGTTCGGAAGTCTAATAAAAGCTACTGTATCACTGCACCAAAAAAATACCTAACCCTTACCCTAACTTGGTGTGCAGCTCTACATCTCAATCTCCATCTTATCCAGAGTCCAGTGATCGGTGAGGCATGAGTCTAGCCCCTGTATCATGCTGTCTCCCAGGCAGTGGCAGGCATTTAATCAGCAGGATATCACAGTGGGCTAGATCTGCCCATCCTAGCCCAGTTAGTCAGGTAATCTATTCAGTTATACCATAGCCTGACACATGTCCATCAGTAGCTGTCTAAGCCCTTCTCTGGGGTCTGACTGAGGGGGGAGCGGGGGGGGGGGGAGAGGAGAGATGAAGCCTCCGGGTGATAGGACCGGGATTCAGTCTGTGTGCTCACTGTCTGTAATGACCAGCAGCTGTCCTGCCTCTAGACTTTAACAGACACGTGAGTGACACGGCTTATTAGGCCTGAAAACATTGTGGTGGAAAAAGGTGGCTAAGGGGATTTTAGGGGAGATGTGTTTTGAACATCCAGAAGACTGGAGTAACTGCCAGCCTGCCTGCCTTACCTGCCTATCAAACGGGATTCACAAAGCCCACTATCTCCCTTGCCCAGCTTGTCAAATACATACCTTTCCCTCATTATATTACCTGCTTGGAATGGCCATTATTGAAGGAAACTGCCGGAATGCAAGATAAGCAGAAAGAAACCTTGGGCCAAGCACAAAGAAACATTGGGCCAAGCACAAAGAAACCTTGGGCCAAGCACAAACAAACGGCCTGCTTCCTCAAGATAAAGAGGAAGTGTCAGTGAAAAAGCCCCTGGACTTCCTGCTCTCAATGAACTCCAGGACTTCCAGCTGTACCCACTCTCAAATCCCTTGCAACCTCGCAAGATCCAGACACGGAGTGGAAAATGTTGGTCCGTGTCTCAAGAGTGTCTGTGTATGTATTCCTTTTTTGTTGTTGTTTATGATTCAGGAGGCCTTCTTCATTGTGAAACCCACACTGGAGGTTTCAAGCTCTTTCGAGGACTCGTTTTTCCAGCAGCATTCTAATCCGAGCATTCTGTTGTTAAAACCACTTGGTGTTTATGTTGAGCGGTTCTGACAGGATTCTTACATGACACAACCGTCAGTGTGAAGAAATAACTCGTTATAGGCTACATCAACTTCAAAGTCTTTCAAGATATTGTCTGTCACGAAAATAGGTAGACTACAGAATGCCTGTGGTAAAACACAGAGCACACGTACAGCAAACGGATCCTTTCAAAAGCAGAAGACCAATGCACCTTTCCCTGTCCAAATTATTTCTGCCTGCTGAAAAGCAAATTTCATTTCCTCATGTCTCTTGACAACAAAGATACCGAACCCATTACTGGCAGAGGCCTCTACATCACACACATTAAATGAAGGGTTCTTCAGCAATCGAAAAAAGCAATTTTCTCATTGAGCCAATAGATACTCCATTTAGTTCCAGGCTCTCTACGGACCGCTGGTGCCGGAGCCGGGCTGATACGGGGAAGTCGAGAGCAGAGTGATGACCCCGGCCTCCTCTCTCACTCCCCCCTTCCTGTCTGTCTTTCTGCCTGGTGTTCTAAACCCATCGATACAGACGTGCTCCGCAGACTGTATGACGGGACCGGAGAGGGAGAGAGACAGAAGGAGAGGAGGAGACAGAGGGAGGAGGAGAGGGAGAGAGACAGAGGGAGGAGGAGAGGAGAGAGAGACAGGGGGAGGAGGAGAGGGAGAGAGACAAAGGGAGGAGGAGAGGGCAGAGAGACAGAGGGAGGAGGAGAGGGCAGAGAGACAGAGGGAGGAGGAGAGGGCAGAGAGGAGACAGAGGGAGGAGGAGAGGGCAGAGAGACAGAGGGAGGAGGAGAGGCAGAGAGACAGAGGGAGGAGGAGAGGGAGAGACACAGAGGGAGGAGGAGAGGCCAGAAAGAGAGTGAGGAGGAGAGGGAGAGAGACAGAGGGAGGAGGATAGGGCAGAGAGAGAGTGAGGAGGAGAGGGAGAGAGACAGAGGGAGGAGGAGAGGGCAGAGAGAGACCAAGGAGGGGAGGGAGGTAAAGAGAAAGGTGTGAAGGGAAGAGAACGTAGAGAAAGACAGCGAGATGGGAGGAGATGGATCGAAGGGAAGAAAGAGAAAGGGAAGATGGTGGAGAATGAATCACCTGGTCCGATTACTAGTAGGGCTGTAAAAATGAGGCCAGCGATCAAAGACCTGCCTAAACGGGCAGCAGGCTCATTTGCAAGCACATCAGCATATGATACAGCCAGAGTGAGAAAGAAGAGAGAGCCAAAGACAGAGAATGATAGAGAGTAAAAGAGAGAGCGAGAGAGAGAGAGAGAGAGAGAGAGAGAGCGAAAGCGAGAGAGAGAGAGAGAGAGAGAGAGAGAGAGAGAGAGAGAGAGAGAGAGAGAGAGAGAGAGAGAAAGAGAGCAGAGCAGAGTCATCCTACCATGCAGAACCTCAGATTGATTAATTTCAGCCATTTAAAGTGTGGTACACTTCCTTCCCAGGAAACCTCATGTCAGCTTCTTCCCTCACCTCAGCCCCTTCCCAAGTCAACGACAGCAAGACATGTTACAGGCGTTTCACACCTTTACAGTCTTGTCTAGGACGAGGTTACAGCAACCTTCCCTTCCTGTACGTTAGTCATCCTGTTTGGGTTGACTTATCTCTTATAAAATGCAATCAATAATTACTAAAGACGCTGGGTTTTTTTTTACTAGGTTGACAATTAAATTCACTCAAGCGGGTGATTTCCTTATTGATAACTACATAGGAGGTTCTGTGGAGAAAGCAAATGTAACTGCTAACCTTGATCCTCTTAAGAATTACACTACAGCTTTACAAACTGTGTGGAGATCGACTTTATCCTCCGGACAAAACTTCTATATCTGGGCAACAACACTGTTTCCCAACACTCATATGAACCGAGTTAAGAAAAGCTTCAGGGGAGTTTAGTCATCCATGTTGGCAGCTGTTCCAGCAACATCAACGCTACTTCTGACAAGGCAGAGACTCACCCGCAATTTGGTGAACAAACCTTCCTCTGTGTGCTCCTTTCCCATTAAAAGGGTTAGCTTCCTCACATTTGGTTTGGTAAAAGAAAGAGGGAGAGAGATAACAAACATGTGCGTCCTTGCTCAGCACATTAATCATGATGGGAGAAGACTCCCTTCCAGCCAGGTTGTGGGCCATGCTGTTTGCCTTTGCCCTCCCTCTCCACTCTGTGCTGTGGAGCCCCGTACCGACCGCTGAGATGGAGAGCCTCCCTGAGTGATTCTGACTTTAACTAGAGTCTGTGGAGTCCGACTCTACCACACACACCTGACCAGAGGGCTGTGTTAATGGATCCTCTGAGCCAATCTCTTCACACACACACACACACACACACACACACACAAGTGTTGGTCTAATTGAAAACTGATTCGCAGCCGCCACCAATTCTATAGAACAAGTGCAGCAGAGCTCTAACACAAAAGCGACTATGGAAATGTCAATGCCCAGGGGACGGTCTCTGACTTGCTTCCATGTTTGAAGGCGGGGAAATTTGCACTCCCTTGTTCAGTTTAATACAACAGTAACACTGTTATGGTTTGCTAGCACAGTAGTTTGGAGATGACTGGAATTCACTTGGGGGGTGCTAGTGGGGGTAATCTGTGAGCCAGAAAGTATTGGCAATGTTATATGGCTATTCAATTGCTCTTTAGTGAACCTTAATATCAGAAGTCTGCATCGGTCGTAAATGCCCTTAAGTTAGATCATTACATATAGGGCCTAGAGCGATACCCATGATACAAGCTAATCCAGCATGCATTACAATTTCCAAAATAAATTGATTGAAATTGGCAGTGAACTTCTGCCCTGAAGCAAAGGTTCCACGGACGAAGACGTCCATCAAGTGACCCGGTGCATCTTGGGAGACACCCCCGATTGTGAAGGGACCTCCTATAGGCCATGCGTTCCGCGCTGTCAATCCGCGTGGGAAAGGTGCCAGCTTGAGGAAGACTGGCATCTTTCTCAGCTGAATACAATGTCTGCTATCTCTCTCACCATGGCGACAATTGGATTTCGATTATCTTTGGAACAAAACAATGCGGTTGAAAACGACAATGGTTTATCTATTGCTGTTTTAAGTCAAGAAAGCACAAAAAGTTGATACCATGTAAATTTAAATACTACCATAATTCATTCATCTCACTCGCTGAAATGCACCTTGAGAGTACGATTTTGTGTTGGATTATTGCACAAACTAGCCTAGACCCCATGACATGAAATGTACGTTATTTAGTACAAAAACACTTATTTATTTTCATAACAAAGTAGTCTAATTCAACGTCGAAATGTAATATCACAGTATTAACAAACGTATTATCGAACTGAAATCAACGCTGAAACTAGAATATTAAAATAAATAGTGTATGAAACTTACATTGTCTACAGGCTAAACAGTGCGCCACTCTCTACATTGCACACAATAACACCCTGACAACGCAAGAATGGATGCAACAAAGTAGCCAACCAACAATATTTTAACAAGGTATCGCTCATGGAATAGCGTTTTTCTTGAGTAGCCTTTAAAATATGTTTTTGTCATCATGGTTAAAAAATGGAGCCTTTAAGTTTTAGAGATCTTGTAAAAGGCAGGCTGTGCTTACCTCAAACCGCAGCTCAGTCCGAAACCTCTGCGTGTTTTTAACGGAGACGTCTACACCAATCAAATCAGTAGAAAATTAAATGAAGATTCTAGTAACTTAGCAAACTAGAAGATGTCCACACAATACGTCGCGACACACTTCAGATAAATTCCAGAGCTTTCAAGATCTGTAGCCCCAATTTGGTCATGCAGTCTCGGAACGAGATTGGTATGCAAACAGTTTTCTCCCGAACGAACTCACTGCACGCTGAAAAGCTTACGACCCTTCCAAGCAGTTTAGCCTCGAGGGCGGGCTCTCAGCCGACGTTCACACCTCCTTGCTTCTCCTTTCCACTTGAAACGGATAGGCGGTGTTGGATACCGTATTTGAAATCTAATGTTAACTTTGAACCACAAGTTAAAACCGTTATTTAGATTTATTACATTTAATTTGTTTATAAAAACTATGAGCACAATTCCGCTTTGAATAAAGGGGTGTGTTTTCTCTAGTGGGAGGAGATAACGTGGCACAACAGAAGTGTTTTCTTTTCTTTCACCCGATGTCACACAATCTACCGCTGATAGAACGCGCGATAAGCGCACGAGACCACAGATCTTTTCATTCTCCCTGAAGGTCGTGACACTGACATTCCCAGTGGCGTATAATACCTTCAACCCCCACACTGCCTCGTTTTCTTTTTATCTTGTCCACACTTTGTTGAGCTTTCTGTTAAGTAGGCTTTATAGAAAAGAACGTTTAGATGATATAATATTTTCTGTCTACTTTCTACTTCTATAACGAGTCCATGTCAGTGAGTAAGAACAACTTGGTCTGGCTGCGTATCACAATGTAGACATGAGTAATTATAAGACAGCAGCTGTCTTGGTATATTTAGACAAACATTTACTCATCAATGCATTACCATTTAAAGAGATCCTGATACGGGAAAACAATGACATGGTATGGTATGAATTGACAAAAATGTTGTTTGCTGTCATAGAGATTAAATGGTAAAAATGGCTATTGCTAGTTTTCCTAGCAAAAGCAACTGGTTGAGTGGCCTATTCACGTTGAGCCCATTGTCACCACTAATTCATACTATTTCAAGTGACTTTCACGTGTATTAATGGGTGATGGCATAGGCTACAGTTTATGGTTTCTAGTAACAATGACTGTTTCATTTTAATCTCTTCTCTATCCAGCTCCTTCTAATGAAAATAACCCCAATGTCTAATGTTAATCATATTGGTTACAGACACGCCACTGGCTCCAGCTCCTATGCTTATCACACAGCCCCATTTAATTGAATTTTCAGAGCGTGCACTTTAGTTTCACACCCAGCATCATAGCACATCCTAACTTGATGAAACTCACCATGATCGAGCACAGAAACTCACCATCTAGAGCGCCCTCATCACAGTACCTTTCTGTGACCCCCCAATCCACAGACACACCCACACACACAGACACAATCATATTCACACACACACAATCACGTCCACAGACAAACACATACTCACACCTTCTCCCTTACAGCCTCATTCTGTCAGGGGGCATCAGCCAGCGCCCGTGGGACAAGCACCATGCGTCATGCCTCCTCTCTCAGAGCATCCAGGAGGAGACCCTGAGACAGGGAGCAGTCTGGCCCTATCGTAGCGCTGTGCTCTGGGAGAGAGAGGGGTTGGAGAGCTGTGCTCTGGGGGAGAGGGGCTGGAGAGCTGTGCTCTGGGAGAGAGAGTGGCTGGAGAGCTGTGCTCTGGGAGAGAGGGGTTGGAGAGCTGTGCTCTGGGAGAGAGAGGGGCTGGAGAGCTGTGCTCTGGGAGAGAGGGGCTAGAGAGCTGTGCTCTGGGAGAGAGGGGCTGGAGAGCTGTGCTCTGGGAGAGAGGGGCTGGAGAGCTATGCTCTGGGAGAGAGAGGGGCTGGAGAGCTGTGCTCTGGGAGAGAGAGGGGCTAGAGAGCTGTGCTCTGGAAGAGAGGGGCTGGGGAGCTGTGTTCTGGGATAGAGAGGGACTGGAGAGCTGTGCCCTGGGATAGAGAGGGGCTGGAAAAGCAGACTGCTGTTTTTCAGACAGTCTGGAACTCAGGCAATGAATAGGCTTTCTGTTTCTGAACTGTGTCTATTGTATTATCTGCATCAGGATATTATCCGAGTCATTTTATTACTTTGTCATGTGTTTTCAAATGCCTTTGGTACAGCTAGTAACTAGACTATCAAACAGGGAAATTATGATCTTGACTTTCTCTCTTCCGAGGTTCAAGCCATATTTATTTGGACACAATCCATTCGAAACATTTGAGAGTATAATGATTTTGTGCACATGGCTTTACCTTGGCAACCAGTGAATGTTGTAATGCATGAGTTAATGAAAAATGGACAAGGTGTATTTGGGGTGACAACATCAACGTCTTTCTATTGCGTCAGCAAAACTATGCGGCCACATCTTCCTTCCACAGTCCTTCCCTCCCCTGTTGCCGGCCTCTCCTTCTCTGTGAGGCAGCACCTGGATGGGGTGTAAAGTTCTTGGCTCAGTCTGTAATTGCATCCTTGTCTACCTGCAGTAGCTGACTCAGTGATGGGAGCCTAGGGGCATGTGTGTGTGTGTGTGTCAGAGAGTGAGACACAGAGAGAGAGAGAGAGAGAGAGAGAGAGAGAGAGAGAGACAGAGAGAGAGAGAGAGAGAGAGAGAAAGTGAGAGAAAGGCGCACATCATTCTGTCAAGCTATGACCCGCTAACTATCCACTTTTCGAGCAATCACCAAACGGAGACATCTGCCAAAAAACCTGGTCCGTCCGGCTCTGGAGAAATGTGGAAGGAGGGAACCGCAGTGAGACACAGGGAGAGACTGATGAAGGAGTAGGGCAGGACCTCTCTCTCTCTCATCCACACTGTCTCTGTGCTCTCCGCCTCCATCCCTCCCCCCTGCGCCTGGTCTCTCTTCTGGCCTCTCTTTGGCCTCTCCACCCCTTCCCCCCACGCCTTGTCTCTCTTCTGGCCTCCCTTTGGCCTCTCCCCCCCTCCCCCCCACGCCTTGTCTCTCTTCTAGCCTCCCTTTGGCCTCTCCACCCCTCCCCCCCACGCCTTGTCTCTCTTCTGGCCTCTCTTTGGCCTCTCCACCCCTCCCCCCCCACGCCTTGTCTCTCTTCTGGCCTCTCTTTGGCCTCTCCACCCCTCCCCCCCCCACGCCTTGTCTCTCTTCTGGCCTCTCTTTGGCCTCTCCACCCCTCCCCCCGTGCCTGGTCTCTCTTTGGCGTCTTTCAGTGACAGGCCAAGCATGGCCGAGCTCCTAATACAGAATATACCTTCGACGTTCCCAGGAGAACTTGCTGTTGAGTGAACGAAGAAAAGTAGGCCAGGTGGAAACTACAACCCTGCACTCCCCCCCCCCCACACACGCACACACCTTATCCACCCTTTCTTCCTCCCCCTCTTCCAACCCAAGAAATCTGATTCCCTGAAAGGGCACGATCGATTCCTCTGTCACATGGAATTGCACTCCTCTTCCATTTCATTTAGCTTTTCATTTTTCCCCGGCAAGGAAATATTATATTGTAGACGTTGTGTTATGCTTGCCAATGTAGCCCCTGTGCATTTGCTGTCCATGTATGGTGAATAAAGACTTTATGAGCTTGTTTCAAATCACCCAGCTCGGGAACCAGAGCAGTTGTGATGTCAGAGGCAGCTCTGGTTGTCCGCAGGTTTGTTCAGCTGACTTGCAGAGCTGTGTGATTGATGGTGCAGCCCAGACACATTCTGGTTTGGGGAGTTGGGGAGGGTGGGACTGCGGGACACGGTTTTAGAGACACTTTTCTGGAACTGAGTTATGGAGTGTGGGTTGAGGAGTGGTACAGCGGGTAGATTTTACAGTTGGGGGTTTGCTCTGGCGCGTTTTACAGCATGAGGGTGCCTCTTGTGAGGTTTGTAAGAGTGCTAGCTCAGGGATGGGAATAAAAGGGTAGCCAGGTGAGAAGGCAGAGACATGGGGGTTATTGTGTTTTCTCACTGTGGCCTAGCCGTTCCTGTCAGAGTGGATGTGGAAGCTGATGTGAAAACCTGTTAATGCCGTTTCAGAGGGACGTCCGCAAAGCTGTAACTCTTACCACTGTCTAACCCCACCACAGTTCTGGGCCGTAAGTCTGTGGGACCGTAATGATGTTCACAGAGTTTATTTTGGACTGAGTCTGGTTTACTCTGATTTTCACAAAGCCCCCTCCCCTGCTGGTAGTCCCCCCCTCCCCTTCCCCGTCCTCATCCACACTGGTGAAAATGTACACGTAAATAAAACGTGTGCAGTGTGAAACCAGCAACCACAGCAGCATTCAATCTCCTGAAACAACTTTAGGATGTTTCCCTGCCAACTCCTGCTTGGATACCAGCACTTCCTTAGCAACCGTGTGTCCAGCGGCTATATATAAATTTGTGCGAGAGTGTGTGTGTGTGTGTGTGTGTGTAGTGTATGTGAGTGATGCTGACAGGAGCTGTAGGACTCAGCTGTTGATGGGATACTGTTATCCTTTCTCTCATTACTGGCCCTGCTACACGGCAGATCCAGCAGGTCTGGGTGAAGCCATCAGGGGCCCCCAACATGAGTATGCTGTGTGGCTCTAATGGGGGAGAAACAGCCATTTCTCTGGAAATAACACCTGTCCAATCTCTCGAACAGAAACATGAACAAACAGACAGACGATGTCTCTCATCGAGTCACACCTGTGTTTGGTAATTAATGTAAACACAGTCCCAGATACAAAGGACGTTTCCCAAGCAGGTTCTGGAAGCGTGGGTTTTACTGTAAGGCGTATCGTGAGTGGGAAAAACAAAGATTGGAAGAATCAGGGTTGTCATTTGCTCTATTGTACTCTAACACACACTGTTGAATACTCATCACGAGCCAGCGCCTGTTTACTTGTCTCCGCATGCACAAGAGGCTGCCTGACTCATTCTTGCAATGATAAACAACTAAGATAGAGAATGCCCCAAAACCAAAACCCAAAACACAACAAAACCACAACCAGGTGAGTGCGTATTTACCGTGGATTCTGTTTCCTTGGGAATGGTGTTCTAAACTTGTGCCCTGAAAGATGATGTCATGACCCATGTCGGCACCTGTGTTGGGGGGGAAAAACTAAAAGATAAAAGCCCATGGCAATGTTAGAAACCAAAGAGAGAAAAGTCCATCACTTAAATGTTGATGTTAAATTACAGAGAGAGAAAGAGAGAAGGATCATATCCTTATGCGTGAGCTATGTTTTTGCCATGACAGTCACGACTACAGCCCCTAACTGAGTATATAGATGGGTTGATTACCTTTCGAACACGTCATCAAAGCCCACTAGTGTGTCGGAATGATGGGACACGTTCATTTACCTTCGGTAAGCCTGGGAGCAACACATTGATCGCAGACGTAATAGCCATTCAGAGATAAACCATATGATTGATTGGACTGATGTTGGACAGAATTGGTTTATCCGCATGATGAGACTGAGGCTTCAGACGCCCGTGTGAGGCCATTCATCCCCCAGAAGGACAAGCAAGGTGAAGGTGTGACCTTTAACCTGTACATGGATCAATAGGACTGCATGTACCATGTTCTGCAGTTAAAGACATACACCAGATATAATATCTACTGTATGTTATACCCCCAGTGTCACATAAGATAACAATCCAGGCCTTGTACTGTAACTTCAAAGTGTTCAAGAATGTGCCTTTCATTATACAGTTGCCATGTTATTAACAAAGAATCAACAGGAAAGGAAAACATATTTTTCCCTCCCTCTTAAGTCTTGGCTCAGAGGTAGTGTTTCGGGGGGGGGGGGGGGGGGGGGGGGGACCGCCTGACTGAAACTGTGTAATGAAATCTCAGTGGTGGAAGCTAATTCAGCATGCAGTCACAGACAAAGGCACATATAGCAGCACCAACGCAGAGACCCTCTCAGAATCACATATAGCAGCACCAACACAGGGACCCTCATAGATTCAGAATCTCGCTTGGCAGACAATTCAGACTTCGTTTGATGTGCGACTCACTCTCCTGTGGAATGAATGTTCAATTTGCCTTCGACTCCCCGATACCAGCATCAAATTCTGACAGACTTCCCCATGCCAGCGTTAGATCCCGACAGACTCCCCGATACCAGCGTCAGATCCTGACAGTCAAATGAAACATTTACACGAGACCCACACCTGGTCGACACAGATCAGGTCTCTCTGAAACCACTTTCTCCTTTTAAGTCCATTATTACGCGAAGAGGTGTAGTAAATCTCTGCCCACCTCACGCCTTGTCTTAAACTTCCGTTTTTAACTTCCGTCCGCTTATGAAACTGTTTACCCTGTAGAGAAGCTCACTGGTAATTACTGCTAACGATACAGACGCCATAGCCTCAGGGCCTTGTTTAATAATGGAAGCCTTTTCCACTCTCCTGGTGGGAATGTGACAGCCTGCACAACTCAGGGAAACTGGAACGAATTATGGCACGTTCTTCCCCTCCTCACTCCAAACAATGCCGAGCACAGATACCACCCAGGAGCAAACCCCACGAACAAGATTTCTAAAGATACGCAGGGATCATGGAGCCTTGACTGTGTTTGGCCCTTAGACATGAAGTTCCTTAGAACCTAGGCTAGTCTAACTCGGCTCTACCAGATCATTGGCATTCAAGGCTAGCATTATTGAGTGAACTTTGGATAATGTAACATAGCATTGATCCACTGTGACAATCTGGGGGCACTGTCGCTGATGTATTGTTTTTACAGATGAAAAATGAAATCGAGGAGGACATGCTCCGTTGAAGGAGAGAGAGAGAGAGAGAGAGAGAGAGAGAGAGAGAGAGAGAGAGAGACCACAGTCTGGGTCTCAGGCCATGTCCACCATTTTCTTTTCCGTTGAAGTCCGACTAATGGCTATTTAATTCATAGCACTAACGGATTATCAAAGCCATTTAAATGAGTCATCATGGAGAGGGTGGATTGTTAGAATGCCGTGGTAGGTGGGTCACATTAACTAGGAGGCCCAGAGGAGAGATGAGGAAAACGTGCAAATGAAATAAGCCTCTTTTTCCTTTTCCAAAGAGCCCGAAATGATTTTTTCCCATCTCCTCACTCGTAGACTCTACAGGCTCTGCTTATGATTTAATCTGCTACAGAAGCCAGCCTGGCATGAGCTGCCCTCGGGGGCAGTCTCCTCTGTACACTATAACCAGAAATAAGGTTGAATTTTCTGAGTCGGAAAGAGGAGACGAGACAAAGGAGACAGAGACTGTGTGTGTGTTTGTGTATGTCTGCGTGCGTGTACATGTGTGTGTGTGTGTGTGTGTGTGTGTGTGTGGGACAATGAAAGAGGAGGTGAAAAAGACAAAAAGACAGGACTGAGTTAAGTGTGCAGCATATAAAATATAGAAGGGTCTGTCTGGCAAAACTGGAATGCCGGTTAGCAACTAGGAACACATACGCTCCCCACAAACCCCGAGAGACAGAAAGAGAAAGAGGGAGAGATAAAGAGAGAGAGAGAGACAGAGAGAGAGAGAGAGAGAGAGAGAGAGACAGAGAGAGAGACAGAGAGAGAGACAGAGAGAGAGACAGAGAAATGTAACATGGACACAGTTACTCACACGCACTCACACACACAGACACACACACACACGCAGACACACACAGACACACACACACACGCAGACACACTCACACACACAGACACACACACACACACGCAGACACACACACTCCCTCACTCACACACCACTTCATCAACTCATGTCTTCACTCGCCACAGGCCACGGCACTTCTTAACCGTGAAAATATCATCCAAACTACTCCATGCATATTTATGGTCATTAATAGTCAAATAAGGAGGGCAAGTACATGCAGAGCGCTGTGCGATGGTCATGTTGTTCCAAGGAGACGCATTCAAGTGCCACCACATCTCCATCACCATGACAACAGAGTTCACCGCGAGCCAGGCAGCATTGGCCCTGTCTCTGCACTCCTTCGACAAAAGAAATGGGATTTTCGGGGTGAAAAAATCATCAAACAACATTACATGTGAACACCAGGTCAACGTACAGATTCAGGAATCACCTGGTTACATTTCCACCACCGGGAACAGAGAGAGAAAAAGCAATCTAAGTGATGAGAAGTCAGTCTTGCAATGCCCCTTTGCAAATGCCGTAGATATGGAGTGGCACGAATCACCCGATACCACTTCCATGAAGAGATTTTCTGAAGACTTTGTTCAAAGCAGATGCGTGGGATTACAAGCGATCACATTCACATTCCACAGACTGCTGTCTGAGTCCAAACGCCAAAGCCTTGTCTTTACAAGGTGGGCAGGATTTATTGGTTTGTTCCCCCTTGTCGTAGATTTGTTGGGGGTGAAATTCAGACAGAAATGCATCGAATTGGACAGGAAGGCACACACAAACACACACAAACACAGCACACACAGCTGGTAGCACAGTAGTGTAGGTAAAGCCTGTCAGTACAGATGGTTTCTTATTTTTTTCTTTTTTCAACAGAGACATGATTCCTCTTTGCTTTGACATCTCCTGAGGAAACGGCAAAGGGTGAGGCTGAGTTTGGAGATGGGCGCGGGGAAGGGGGGGAGGGGGGAGGGGGGGAGGGGGGAGGTGTTTGCGGCGCGGTGTTTGGATGAGAGACATATGAAAGACAGGAAACACAGGCAGAGCCGTGTCTGAAAACAGCAAGTGAGTGTTATTAGTGAGCGTGTGGAACAGAGCGACTACACCAGGGATTAGGACGACTGAGAGGCAGAGCTCCGCCAGAGAAAGGCTTACAGACGTCGCTTTCAACATAACACTGATTTCCCACCTAAACACGACACACAGCCGCTGCTGGAAGATTATGGGAGCGCTGCTTGTCTGAGGAATCTCAGAACCCCTACACCCCACACCCCCCCTACACCCCCCAAAGCACAAAAAGTTGAATTCAACTTCATTAGACAAAAAACTAAGTTTGAATTTCACAGTTTACTATCCTCAAGTTTGGTTGGTGCTTTGGCGATAGGCCATCGTAGCATGGGTGGAGTTCTCCGTATCAAACTCTGCCAGGCAGCAGTCATGGCTTGTGCTTGATTCTTCAGAGAGAGTTGGCATCAGCTCCACTGTCTGTCTACAACAGGAACCCAACTCCTCTGTCTGTCTATCTAGACACTGTGGCTTTGTCTGACCCAGAGATGGTTGATATAATTAGTTCAGACTCTGACCCCCGCCACTGTCTGCAGGGGAGAAGAACCCTGCGGAGACTATCCAGTCTGCAGGAACAGCAGGGCAGTTCCCATACTTACTATACACCCACCCTCCGTCCCTCCCTCCCTTCCACCCTCCCTCACTGCAGGCAACAGAGCAGGGAGGGGAAGGAGGAGGTGCTCATTGCCTGAGGACTGCGAGACAAGATCCAGAGCAGAGAATTCACACACACACACACACACACACACGTTATAGCACGCAGAGTCTCTGAATAACACAGACAGAAACAATCACACACACACACTCTTGTCTGGCACACAAAGACACTTGGGCCTCGTGCGTCATGCGACACTCTCACTGCCATTAATACAGGTCATCAATTAGGCCTGACCTAAAAAGCCTGTCTGCACGACACCAACAGACTGATGGACTCAAATCAGTCCAAATCCCTTACACTTATCTCATGGTTTTAACCATGGATTAACCCACACACGCCAAAACACACAGAAAGACAAGCATACCGTTTACGGCATAAACAAAACACACCATAAAGACTTTATACACAAAGACAGATTTACAAATGCAGTTACACACACACACAAACACACACACACCCACACACACACACACACAGATACACGCACACACACACAGATACACACTCACACACACACACACACAGATACAGGCAAAGCGCCCATGCAGACATTAGGCAACTAATTTCCCGTCTTTGAAGTCACTTTCTGTGCAATTGTCAGCAAAACCAGAGCCAACTCCGAGCAATCAGCTCCAGAGTGTGTTTTACTTCTCTCCATGAAAGCTGCTATGTGTCCCCGCTGGGATTCCGCAGTGAGAGGAACCTGGCAGGGAAAGAGTGGAAAGGATGGCTCACACGCTAACCAGAAGCGAGCGATGGAGCCACAACAGAGTCCCTCACACGCGCCCGTGGAAGTCCTCAGACGTCTGAGTTGGAGTTCTTCCCTCGAAACGATCCTCCTGGTTACCAGGAGCCCCACTGTCGATCCGCAGCCCCCAGGCCAGCCTGGGAATGTTAGCACGGCGGGGCCAGAGGGGATGGAGGGGGAGTGAGGCGAGAGCAGGCGAGGGGAGAGCAGGGGAGGGGAGAACAGGGTAGGAGAGCCAGGGATCTGAGGATCCTGGATGCTCTGAAAGTTAGGATGGAAAGGTTCCCCGCCCCCTCTTCTCTTCCAGGCGTGCGTGTGCATTATTCGGGCAGGGTCGTGGGCAGGCGGCCCGTGGACCACATGAGGGCTCTGAGCCACGTGCCAGGACCCCGAGCGCTCTTTCACATTCTAATCCAAAATAGTTTATTTCTCTCTCCGTTGTTTTTCCTCAGGACTCTGGAAAGGCTTTAGGCCTCTGACTTCTGCTGAGCACTGGATGATAGTGCCAGGTTTGTCATAAATCCCTAAAACCCTTCACAAACCCCCTTTCCTCTTCCCCCTTCTCTGCTCCCTCTATCTTTCACCCCCCTCTGTATATTATTGTTTTTTTCCATACTTTCCCCCTCTCTTCGGTCCCCCTCACTCTCCCTCCCTTCCCACCCCCCCACCCCTCTCTCTGTCTTCCTCTGCTTTCTCTCTGTGACAGCGGAGAACCGCCTGGCTCTAATCTAAACCAGATGACTTAGAAAAACCCAGGGCCGGCCGCTCTCTCTCATTAACCCAGGGGCCCATCCTTCCTTCTTCTGGCCAATCGCAGCGCCGCCTCGCTGTGGTTGACCAGGCCGTCTGCACATGTGCTTAAACAGACCGGCCTGTTAAACTCCTTCAGGAGTGATTTATAACGGACCTTGACGGCCCCTCGCTGTCCTCCTCCAATGGGACACCAACAGAGGTGATCCTGTATCAAACCACCTGTTGAGAAGCATGGCGATGGTGCATCCTCAATAGGGCTCCTCTGTCGAATTGGGGACAGTACTTTACCTTGGTACTGCACTACCTCAATACAATCACTCTTTAACGGTTGTTGCTTTTAAACACACTCTTGCTTCAAACCATATTTCATGCTGACGTCACACACAATGCTTTCCCCCCGCAACAGGCAGGGCAGCTGAGGTCTAACGTTTCATAAAGCACAGAGGGACTTTGATCACCTCAAGCTTCCTGCTCTCGAGACTCCTCCCTCCAGCTGTGTCCTCGACGCTCTCCCGTCTGTCACTGCGTGTTTGAGCTGAGCGGTTATTTTGGACCCCATGCTCCTCTCCGCGGTAAGGCAGAAGGACAGCACGGCCCTCTGGGAACTGTCCCGTCCCATCACATTCACTTCCTCATCCCCCCAGCCACGCAATGTCCATACCACAGAGAGAGAGAGAGAGAGAGAGAGAGAGAGAGAGAGAGAGAGAGAAAGAGAGAGAGAGAGAGAGAGAGAGAGAGAGAGAGAGAGAGAGAGAGAGGGGGGGGGGATTCATGGATGGATGGATGGATGGATTGATGGAGAAAGAAAAGAAAGAATGAGATGAAGGATGAAAGGATGAAAATAAGGAAAGAAGGGGAGGTTGATCAATAACAATCTGACTAAAGATGTTCACAAGTCTGAATGATTGAATCATGCCAGTAGAGTTGTGTTGTGACTCCTCCCCAACAGCCCAGAGATAAAGACTATAGACAGGATCAGCATCAGCAGAGTCCACCCTGTCATCCTGATCCATCTTGACAGCCAAAGCAAACACAGTCCTCTGCCTTTGTTTGAACAACACTTCAAACCCCTCAGCAGGCTGGTGAGAAAACCTCCTGTTGTGGCCAAGATACAGACACATGCGAAGGTGAGAAGTGAAAGCAAGGCTGTTTCCCCTCAGAGTCATGTGCTCGGTGTAGTCATGCCAGTGTGTTCACAATGGAAGGACTCTACTGTACTGTAGGCTGCATACTTAATCTACCAGGCTGTGTGCTTACTATGGACTGACTACTATAGGCTATATGCTCATTCTGTCGTTGGCTGTGGACTCAACTGTAGGGTGTATGCATAATTGCCGATGCTGCTTGCTTATCGTACAGTAGGTGTGTGCTACCTGCTCTAGGGTTTTCTGTAACCCCCCCCCAACCTCTTCCCCCCCCTTCTCTCGTCTACTATCCATCTGCAACACAGAAGATATTGATGTTTCAATCAGCAGCCCACCAAATCAAGAGAAGAGAGAAAACATTTTGCTCTTGCAATCTACCATTTTTCGCAGCCCTCCTGCAGTCTGGCAGCCTTTAGAGGGCACAGTGTAGACGACGGTAAATTAATCGCACGCCGTGAACGCTGGCACAGGAAGAGCGACGCTGGTTCCCAGCGTAACACTCTCCGACGGCCCCACATGAATCGAAGTGACAAAGCCAATCTGGCGACAAATTCTATTTTTCTAGCGGCAGCTCTATACTGGATCCCGCATTGGGGTGAATCTAGCATGAAAACAATACTTCAGACGGAACTGGAAAATTCAATTAGGTATCCAGTCAATACGTCGAGCCTCCTAACGCCAGACTTAATAAGGTCTATGTGGTTTACAGGGCCGCAGTTACTAACAAGGATGCAAGCTTGTCCTTTCAAGGGAACACAAGCCTCCTATAAAGCATGGTCAGCACTGCTAAGGAAGGCTGGTTAAGTCTCCTGGGCTCATTTACCACCCTAACAGCCTGTGGAGTATAAAATAAATCAGAACCACAAGTAAACCACAGGTCATATGTTGCTAGACCACTGTACAGTGCACCATATATAAAATATTCTATGAGGTCCTCATTCATTATGGCACCAGGTCATAAGAACCACAGACTGACCACAAAATTCTAATTCTGCTGCGCTGACTGGACTCTGCCTATGCCTGTTATTCCCCACTTTCCACAGTCGGGGGAGGAAACGGGCAGAAGAAAGAAAGATTAGGGGGCAGAGGGTGGAAGGGGTTAAAGGTTCCTCCCAAGCCAGACAGCCCAGGTGCAGCGAGGCCCAGGCCGGGCCCACAGGGGGGCTGCTAAGGGAGGGGGGCTTTAACAAGGCTGGGATGGAACGCTGCTATCACCAGCACAGATCCATAAAAGGTGGTCTGCTAGGCCCCGTCCTCCCTCTTCCTCCCCCCCTCCCTCCCCCTCCCTCTCCCCCTCCCCCCGCTCCCTCTGTCTCTGTCTCTGTCTCTGTCTCTGTCTCTGTCTCTGTCTCTGTCTCTGTCTCTGTCTCTGTCTCTGTCTCTGTCTCTGTCTGTCTGTCTACCCCCTGCCTCATAAAAAAAGACTTAACAGGTCTCACGTGATCCCCTGTCCCCCCACCCCAAACTTTGATTGGACGGTTTGGGACGACACCCGCGTGTGACTGGCTGGTCCCCGATGGCCCCGGTGGACTGTGGAGGATGGGGTAAGAGGCAGCGAGTGTTTGATGATCTCAGAGATGAGCTCATCAGTCCTGTCCAGTCCATCAGTAGAGGCCCTCTGATCCCCCTAACTCACATCAGCTGGCCCCCCGAGCCACCTGAGACCTGGGCAGCGCTGTGTCATCTTTAAAATACTGTCCGGCACGGAATGTACGCAGTATCCTTTGAGGGATGTGCTACAGAGTGTAAGATACAGTGTTGCATGTGCGGTATGGTGGTGTTATGCGGTACGGGACATGGTGCGTGGCCCATAGTGTAGGGTCGGAAGTCTGAAGGCTCTGGTTGCAGGGTTTGGAGCTGTCCTGGGCACTCTGTCCTGGGCACTCTGTGGGGAGTCGTGTGTCTTGATGGCTCCCTGGATGTTTTGTCTGTGGTTGGGAGGTTTTGTTTTTCTTTCCCCGGGGGGGGGGGGGATGTTGAGCCTTTTGCTCTGTGAAAACACAGCCCACCCTTCCCCACCACCACCTCCCCCCGCCCCCCCCCATCCCAGGGCCTCCCTCCTCTGACCTCTCCTGACCCCCCCCCCCCCCAGCTTCCACTTCATTTCTGTGGCTGGAGTCTCTGAACTAACAACACCGGGGGAGAGCGGCCCGGCGGAAACCATTAGCACTGGAGGTCTCTCTCCCTCTCCTGAAACAGGATCGCCTCCGCACACACATGCACACACACGCAAACAAATGCACATCCACTCAATGAGAAAGCCCACTTAGGAGAGTCAGGATATACCTCGTTCCCTCTGCAAAAGCCCCTTTCCTGTTCTCTCTCCATAAATCTCCACCTCCCTTTTTCAATTGTTCTGACTTTCAATCCTTTTTGTGACCGTCTCCATGCCAAGTAAAATTAATTAGCTCATTCTTCACTCATTAAACTGTTGCTATCACTTTCTAGGGATTGTTGTTCTAGGAGAAAGTATTTTTCTGTGAAGAGACAGTACATCAGTGTGTGTTTGAACTAGCAGGATTAAGAGGTTTCTTTCTGGGCTCAATAAAGCTGAAGCTTGAGATGTTCTCCCAGTGAACTCATAGTTAAGCTTGATGAGCTGAAACATCTGGGTGCTTCTCTCTCTGTTTCTCTCTCTCTCTCTCTCTCTCTCTCTGTCTGTCTGTCTGTCTGTCTGTCTGTCTGTCTGTCTGTCTGTCTGTCTGTCTGTCTGTCTGTCTGTCTGTCTGTCTGTCTGTCTGTCTGTCTCTCTCTCTCTCTCTCTGTCTGTCTGTCTGTCTGTCTGTCTGTCTGT
Source organism: Hypomesus transpacificus (assembly GCF_021917145.1). Taxonomy (NCBI): domain Eukaryota; kingdom Metazoa; phylum Chordata; class Actinopteri; order Osmeriformes; family Osmeridae; genus Hypomesus; species Hypomesus transpacificus. Next base: position 15,740,468 of record NC_061073.1, read on the forward strand.
CTGTCTGTCTCTCTCTCTCTCTTTCTCTCTCTCTCTCTCTGTCTCTCTCTCTCTGTCTCTCTATCTCTCTCTCTCTTTCTCTCTCTCTCTCTCTGTCTCTCTATCTCTCTCTCTTTCTCTGTCTCTCTCTCTCTCTGTCTCCTGCTCTCATCTTCTCTCTCTTCTAAAAGCTCTTTGCTCACGCTAGATAGAGAGCCTGCAGGATCCTACCCAGAGTTCCACACTGCAGACCTCAGAGGATACTGCACCACTTTGACTGACAGAACCCAAGTGCCCCCAAAATGCACTGCAGCGGCAGAAAAACCAAACGCCAGTGACAGGTTAGTCATCATTCCACTTAATGTAGCCCAGCTGCCCCCCCGTCACATGGCGCCGCTCCCAGTCCCAGGCTGCAGAGCGAGGGTCTGTTCAGCCCGCTGTGAGGGTAGCAGGAAAGAGGCGGGGGGGCAGCGTGTACGCGTGTGACTCTAAAGGTAACAACGCCACTGCTGTGATCTTCCGAGAGCGCTGTGACGAGGGGCAGATCTCCCCTGGTGCTTGCTCTAGTGTAAACACGACTGCTGTGAGGGACACAGAGGGAAAGAGAGGGGGGAGAGAGAGATAAGGGAGATAGAGAAAGGGGAGGAAAGAGGAAGGGGGGAGGAAAGAAGGGGGGGAGGTAAGAGGGTAGAGAGAGAGAGAAAGGGGAGGAAAGAGGAAGGGGGTGAGAGAGAGAAGGAGGAGGAGTGGGGGGGGGGGAGAGAGAGTGTGAGGGGAGAGAAAACGGAGAGAGAAAGAAAGAGGGAGGAAAGGAGAGAGAGAAAAATAGAGAGACAGTGAGAACACTGTCCACAGGGGATTAAGAGAAAGAATATGGGGAGAGAAGAGAGGAGGGGGTGGAACAGACAGCCTCAGCAGGGGGCATGCTGTTCTCCACATTAGATTGTGCCAATGAATCTCATTAACATGACTTCTCTAATCAGTCTCCAGGAATATTCCGCTGTGCTGTCCCATCCCTAGATCCCTTCTCTTTCCTCTCATTTCCATTTAGATGACACTAAAGGAGTAAAAATGTGAGGATAATTTTTAACTTTTTTTATTAAGAAGCTTGATTAAATCTCCCCTAGAAACCCTTGTGAATGGCATTTGTTGCCTGCGGTGTGCATTGTGTTCAATAACCTGTCCTTTTCTTAAACAAACAGAGAGTCTAACACCAGGGCTCTGATGTCACCATGGAAGACATCTCACTCCCATTAGGAGGAGAAGGGGGCTGTTTTCCTAGCATTTCAGCGCTTCCAAAATGAACATTTGAAATAATTGGGCACTCAGCAGTTCTTTCCAGATGACAGCTACTCAGATAAACACATCCGTGTGACTGTACTCCAAACACGACTCACTGACACTTACATTTAGCATTGTGGAAATAGCTGTATATCGAACACGAGGACGGGCTGTTAAGCTCTTTGACATCAAAATATTTTGAATCTGTGTTCTCTTGCAAAGACCCATATTAGGCCACAGACACAATATTCAGAGCAGAGGCCTTGGACAGACACTCAGGTCTGTCAGCAGTTGTGCATGATAGGCCCTCACCGACAGGAAGGTGGAGTGGATGCAGGAAGACCTGAGGAGGAAGGGAGGCCTTCCTCCTCTTCATACTTCCTGTGTTCCTTTATGAGCTCTGCACAACCCCATGCAAACACAAAACAAAGCTCAATTCACCGTCCACACACTTGAAAGAGATAGCATGGTGTTTTTAACTAGTCTCAGACACAGTGTTGAGGTATGAGGCGTTGCCAAAAAAAGGTTTGGGGCTGAGCCGAGAACATGTGCCAAGATGTCCAACATTGCATTCTCTTTCAGGTCTCGCCAAAGGGGGACACTTAGGGTTGATTTCTGAGGCTCCCTCAACTTCAATCTCAGTGGAAACGAACCTGTCTGTCACAGTCCATGTCCGGTCTTCATTGAGTCCAGATGAGAGATTGTAGGTAAGCGGAGGTAGACTCCCACTGCATCCCTTTCACCATCTTTCTCTCTTCCTCTATGTCTCTCTCCCTCCCTCTATGTCTCTCCCTCTATTTCTCTTTGTCTCCCTCTATGTCTCACTCTCTCTCTCTATCTCTCTCTCCCTCTCCCTCTATTTCTCTCTCTCTGTCTCCCTCTATGTCTCTCTGTCTCCTTCTGTCTCTCTCTCCCCTTCTCCACGTCTCCTCTCCTTCGTATCCTCCAACATGACAGGCAGGAGTTGGTTCTGACACACGGCTTCGTCCCTCTCTGATGTAGAGGCTCTCTGACGGCCTCTCTCCACTCCCCGGAGCGGCGGGCAGCATTCCCATGGTCCTCTCCTGCTCACAGGGTGTGTTCCTGGCACCGCGCGTCCGGACGGGATAAATAAATCACACAGGCCCTCTGGAGACCAGGGGATCAGGCAGGAGAAACCAGGGGGAAATAGAAGACATCTGGTGGTGAGGCAGGAGCTTCCTCTCAGCGTGGGGAAATGGGCCGATGATGAGACGCTTATTGGTAAGGATGCTGAGAACCCTACTGCAGTCTGGGAAAAGGAGTCCATTAAAACACGAGACATCAGACAACGCCGTTGCTAAGTCGCAAAGAAAACTCAAGTCTGCTCATGTAAGATAACATGGCTAAAACGAGGCATGCTTTCCTCTCTGAACACACACACACATTCACACACACACACTTCTGGGAAACCACTGTGCTGTAAGCAGTGTGATGGCACGCAAGCTAGCTTGTTAGGACCCTTCTGTTGCAGTAGTTCATATTCAAACAGGGCCATGTGGACAGCTACAGGAACCAGTTGGTCTGGCATCAGTCTCATTGGGTTACTGAACAAATATATTAGAATTTGTAGCTGCTTCTGCCCTGAGGAGAACAGGGTACTCACACACACACACACGCACACTCACTCTCTCTTACACACACACACACACACTCACTCTCTCTCTTACACACACACACACACACTCACACGCTCACTCTCTCTCTTGCACACACACACATCTGTTACAGTCAGGTTTGGCAGAGGGTCACTGAGCTTCTAAACACTTTTATTTGTGTGGGTCAGACGGAAGAAAAAGAAGAGAGAGAGAGAGACAGAGACAGAGTTTAACTAGAGCACAGTAAGAACTCATGCGTAGCTAGCCAGATGAGGATAGCCATCCGCAACAAATGGGCTGTAAGACTCAACACATCAGTGTGACAGGTGCATTATCATAGGTTAATGAGAATCCTGGAGCTGTCTGTAGCTGCCATCAGGGAATAGCTCTCGTCACTCCCACGTTTATCAGATCAGACAGAGGGTGCTCAGGAACAAAGGCCCCAGGTTCTACCCCAACACAAAGCTCATCACAGCTTCAGCTGCTATGTATAAGCCCTCTTTGCATAAACACAATAATTTAGCTAATACATGTCATCACACCATGTTGCATTTGGGCAAATAGGCAGACGATGGAGTATTACTGACATAGGACAGCTTCTTCCATCTCAATAAGTCAATAAGTCTTTTTCTACTGCATTAGCACAGCTTCTTATGCTGCATTGGTTGAGGCCTGCAGTGCAGTGTGGTCAGTCTGCTCTTTGTGTGGCTTTATGGAATCCACAGTATGCGACTCTCTCTCTTTCCTTGCCCGGCGCCGCATGTCTCTCGCCCCACCCACCCCCCCCCCACCCCCCTCCCCCACTTCCCAGGACCGGAAGCAGCATGTTTTCCTAGATATTCCTGATGCTACCTGATCTCTGGCAGCTCTGCAGAGCCCAGCCAGAGTGATGTCAGCAGGGCTGAGCTCTGGTGCATGACAACGGAGGAGGAGAGAGCTCCTATCAACCCTGAGGAAGAGGAGGAGAGAGGGAGAGGGAGAGAGGGGGGAGAGAGAGGGGGGGGAGAGGGGGGGGGAGAGAGACAGAGACAGAGGGGGGGAAAGAGAGACAGAGAGAGAAAGGGAGAGAGGGAGACGGTGAGACAGAGTGAAAGAGAGAAAGAGAGCAGAGGAAGAGAAAGGAGAGAGAGTGAGAGAGCAGAGGTAGAGAGAGAAAAGGAGAGCGAAAGAGCAGAGGGAGAGAGAAGGAGAGAGAGAAAGAGAGAGAGAGAAGAGGGAGAGAGAAGGAGAGCGAGAGAGAGAGAGAGAGAGAGAGAGAGAGAGAGAGAGAGAGAGAGAGAGAGAGAGTGAGAGAGAGAGAGAGAGAGAGAGAGAGAGAGAGAGAGAGAGAGAAAGAGAGAGAGCAGAGGGAGGTGTGTGGTCTTCTCTTGGCTCGGCGGGCCACTGGGCAGGAAATGAGGCGCTGGGTGCCCGCTGACCTTAGTCGCTTGCTGCCTCTCAACCTATCAGAGAAACAATTTAAACAGCTAATGGAACGAGACTGATCTTCCATACAGGAACACAGCGACGCACACTTCACTCCGTTCTCTTATCAACTCCTCAGGCTCAGGGCGATCTACAGCAGGGGGGAGACGTTCTCTCAGACAGGCTGACTCACAGATGAATGTGGGTGAGTGTATGCAGACTGCACTGACCTCATCCTGGCAGGGAGTGTGTGTGTCAGTGTCTGTAAGGGGGAGGGGGCACCTACTCCCCAGCACCCAATAAACACAGGATGCGCAGGGAAGGGGGTGCAGGAGGGAGGGGGGGGGGGGGGGGAGGGGGGGGTGGGGGTAGGGTCAGCAGGTGGAGGTGGGTTCCATTGTGCCGTGAGTGAGGGTCAGAGGGGAGGGGGGGGGGGTGCCTGTTTGAGGATGCCTGAGCAGTGAGAACAGGAAGCTGCTATGAGAAGGGGGCGCTGGGCAGCGCTGGCCTGCCCTGGGAAGCCTGTTCCAGCCTCCGGCTTGGATCTGCACCGACGGTCCTGGAAGCTCAGAGGGAAATAACACACCGTGATCCGCAGCCAATCGGTCGCTGAACCACATCCTGCAGGGCAGAAACCACACACACCTACACTCCTTCCTCTGTTAGTAAGGCCCAACTACCAACAGAGGAAGCTGTATGACATCTGACCGTTACAGATGTCATACAACTCTATAATTCCGACTAAAAGGCTGTGGAAATGGAAAAAAGAGCTACTGGGGATTGTTCCTTCTTTCTAATGGGGTTGGCTTTGTCACTGCTTCCTCATGGAGCCCTGGCCTTCACCAGCGAACCCTTCCAAACAAGCCCAGCCTCTCAGATGACCCTTCAGAACACTTCCTGGTCTGTGATTTCAAAGACGGCGGTGTGGAAACTAGGCCTTCCTTCCTTCCTCACTACCTCAGGCCTGTGTGTGTGTGTGTTGAACTTTTATTCTGAAAGGAACTCTGAATGGATCCAACAGCACTGGCTTGGCCATGAGCCCACTCTCTCTCCACGACACACACACACACACCGTTTCCTCCCAGTGGATCCACGCTAGAGGAACAGAGAGCGGGTGAAACCAGAGGTCCAATCCTCCACCAGAACGTTCTTGAACTCGAAACATATAGAAAACACAACAGTCAAAGGGACATTCCCCCTAATCCTGTTTTCTCCCTTATAAGGCTCTTGATCTCTAAGCCCCCCCAGCTCCACAGGGGTCTCCTGTTGGAGATGATATGCAGATTGAATTCTGGGAGATTTCCAGCTTGGTTGGATTTAGCAGGTAGAGGCCCCCTGCTGGCACATGTCCTATTTGAGATAGTCAACACAGTCCCCTGAGATAGAGCTAAGCACCTCTCATTATAGCTAGCCGTGTGTTAAGGTTAGGTGTCATGGAAAACAGAGCATCAATAGATTACAAGAAGGCTGTTATACATACTCTTTTGTTTGGCTACAGCAGACTGAGGCTGTCACCGGCTCTACAGATGGAAGTCATGGCCTCAAAACCTTGCTAGTTCTGTATTATTTGTCTGGCCCATAGAATATTTTTTTATTTTAGGTGTAAACATTGTGATTGTTTGAAGTTATCCCTCTGGATGGAGGCTAGAGTTATGTCAACAGTGAAATGTCAAAACAAATGTTAAAAACATCTTACATTCATAACAGAATACACTTCTCCAATGCATCAGCTCTATTATTTGGTGGCAACATATTGGACTTAATATCATGTCACACCAATAATTCTATCAACTCATTAGCTCTCAAGTCTCACGCATTCGCCGTGAGATGCGTCTCAACCATTTCTCACGCAACACTTATGTTTCGCACGCTGAGAAGTGATAACTTGTCTAGCTATATACAATTAAAAATCGCAGGCATACGAAGGTAAGATTTCTGCCGAGTTGAGCGCTGTCTCGACTTGTACAGCGTTAAATGCCACCTACCAGCCAATCCGAATAACCAGTAGTGTCCCGTTCTCCCAAACATTGACAGTCATGGTATTATCACGCCAAACCTTTGATAAAATTTGAGAGCCTTGCATGAATTAATCGACATAACATTTCTCTTCTTCTCACCTTTTCTTATTTTATTGACTTGTAGAATATCAAGATGTACGTGTACATACACCGCCATCTGGTGGCCATCTTCAGTATTGTGCAGATTGTAGTGAAGTGGATTAATTTGGCAACATAATGACGAACAAAATAAATACTCTGAGGAGGTGGGTTTAGTTTAATAACTACTCTTGATAGAGAATACTTTGAACATGTCTTCCAGGTTCGGGTAATGTTTCATATTTATTTTCCTGCACAACAAAATACATAGGATTTTTTTTTATATAAGTAAAACATTCTTACAATACAATAAACGCCTTAATCTACACTTAAATATAACAACATAAATTTGGCAGATGTTCAAAGATTGTCTAAATCAACCCACCTTCAGAGATTAAAATCTGACTCATTGAGGAAGTCAACTTCGCAAGACATTGCCAGCTTTGCTAACTTATATTTAAACTACAAATCAAGCGTATTTCAAATAAACAAAACTACTGTAAAATACATTAAGATTAAACCTAAAAACGTAACAGATTTTCAGTCCCTCAGGTTTGCTATGGTATAGTGTGTTTGGAAGGGGCGGTGTAGAGCTGAAACAACCAGACCAGAACAGAGGGGGACCGAACCAACACAAACGTCATCTCCAAACTATCAAGTATCAAGAGTCAGATTCTGCCCAAAACAATGCTGACGCTGCGCTCCACCGGGCCAAAGCCTGAACCTCATTAACAATAGAGTGAAACAAAGAACAATAACATGCTCCAAACAAGAGCAAACAGGCCACCACGTTCCTCTGCTGGGTACTGGATAAAACGCTGCCCAAGGGAGCTCAGACTACTATTAATCCCTTACTAAAGTTATATATTTATATGTATATACAGATGTAAAAAAACTTTTTTTTTTGATAGAAGAAAATGAAACAGACAAACACATCACACACACATCGTTTATGCAGGGTTACTCTAGTTCAGCTCCTAGTGCACAAAGACCAGTCAAACCCGCCCAGGGTGGGGGGGAGGGGGGGTGGGGTTGAGTTGGGGTTGGTGGAGGTGGAGGAAGGTTATTATTAGGGCTAGGGCATTGGAGGAGAGAACCAACCCAGGCCTCTCCACCCTCCACCCCCCTTCCAGGACCAAAAATACCAGCTGTGGGGATTAGAGGGTGGCCTTAATTCACGATAGCATCCGCCCTCCAGCTCCCCCCTCCCCCTTCTCCCTGCTTCACATCCGGCCTCTACAGGCCTAAAATCTCTGCCACACCGATCAACAAGATGTCTCTAAAGTGCTCTCACAACAGAGTCTAGCCACTATCATCAGAAGCGCTTGGGAGAGGAGAGGAACGGAACACAGCGGGGAGGACAGGGACACAGGGGGGAGGACAGTGACACAGGGGGGAGGACAGGGACACAGGGGGGGAGTAAAGAGACACAGGGGGAGGACAGGGACACAGGGGGGAGGACAGGGACACAGGGGGGAGGAAAGAGACACAGGGGGAGGACAGGGACACAGGGGGGAGGACAGGGACACAAGGGGGAGGACAGGGACACAGGGGGGAGGAAAGAGACACAGGGGGAGGACAGGGACACAGGGGGGAGGACAGGGACACAGGGGGGAGGACAGGGACACGTGGGGGAGGACAGTGACACAGGGGGGAGGACAGTGACACATGGGGGAGGACAGTGACACAGGGGGGAGGACAGGGACACAGGGGGGAGGACAGGGACACAGGGGGGAGGACAGGGACACAGGGGGGAGGACAGGGACACAGGGGGGAGGACAGGGACACAGGGGGGAGAACAGGGACACGTGGAGGACAGTGACACAGTTTATTCGTTCGCGCCGACGACGAGGACGTCATTATGCCTGAACTTCTGGCTTCATTCAAAACAGAATCCAAAACTGGTGCTAAATAAATGCTGTTTTGTCTGATAAAAATATGAAATATTGGCGAACCATTGTAAAACAGCGAGTGCATGTCCAAAAGGAACAAGGTCCTTTGTTCATATTGAATGAGATGTGTGTGTGTGTGTGTGTGTGTGTAAGAATGGGACTGAGAAGAGCCAAGAGTTCAAGACCTACACAGTTGTCTTGACAGAGGATGGTTAATGGCTTGAGACAGCTGCCTCTCCTTGTGTGTGTGTGTGTGTGTGTGTGTGTGTGTGTGTGTGTGTGTGGGCTGCATGGCTCCAGTCGTCATCCGTCTCAGTACTTGGGAACCTTGGTGTAATCTTCCTGGACAACACTCTTGCAGAGGCACATGGACAGGATCATACCCAAAAGCTAGGAGGAAGACAACACTGGGTTAGACACACACCATCAGGGCTTACACACACACACACACACACACACATATCCAGAACTGGCACAGGAGCAAAGAAATGGGTTTGAGTGTGTGTGTGTGTGTGAATGATTGGACTGAATCAGTGCACCCCCTCCCCACCCTCCTGAAACACACCCAACACACATACACACAGGGCAAAAGGGGAGCTCCTATAATTAGACTTCCAGGGGCATCCACCCACTTGCTACACCCCTGCTACCACACATGAAAGTTTGTGTGTGGGAAGGAGAGAGAGAGAGATACCTCCACAACTGCCACTCCGACACAGATTCCAAGAATAACTCCACAGTTCTCCAGGAGCCAGCCTTCCACATTGTGTATGCAGCCCTGGAACGGGGGATAGGAGGGAAGAAAGGAGAGAAAGAGAATGAGGGGTAGACAGTGAGGGAGAGGAGAGTAGGAGGGAGGGAGAGAGGGAGGGAGGAGTGGAGAGAGGGAGATTAATGGGGGAGCAATTCCAGCCGGACAGAGCAGTGTCTTCTCTAAACACCAACTGTTGTCTTTGGACAGGGCCGCACAGAGGAAGAATAATACGGCCTCGGCCAGGGGGATCCTGAGAGGGGCTCGCCTGAAAACAAACCAAGCAGCGAGCAGGGAGCCATGGGAGCCATCTGAATATAAGCCTTTGCTCAACACAAACAAGGACTCTGAAGTCTGAAGACAGCAGCTGTGAACAGACACTCGCAGCACATGAGATGCCCGTCTATTCAGATCCCTACACTGTAGGTGTACTAGGGCCAAATCCCAATACTCTGTCTTACCCCTACCTCTTACCCCTACCTCTTACCCTTATCTCTTACCCCTACCTCTTACCCCTACCTCTTACCCCTACCTCTTACCCTTATCTCTTACCCCTACCTCTTACCCTTATCTCTTACCCCTACCTCTTACCCCTACCTCTTACCCTTATCTCTTACCCCTACCTCTTACCCCTACCTCTTACCCCTACCTCTTACCCTTATCTCTTACCCCTACCTCTTACCCCTACCTCTTACCCTTATCTCTTACCCCTACCTCTTACCCCTACCTCTTACCCCTACCTCTTACCCCTACCTCTTACCCCTACCTCTTACCCTTATCTCTTACCCCTACCTCTTACCCCTACCTCTTACCCCTACCTCTTACCCTTACCTCTTATCCCTACCTCTTACCCTTATCTCTTATCCCTACCTCTTACCCCTACCTCTTACCCCTACCTCTTACCCCTACCTCTTACCCCTATCTCTTACCCCTACCTCTTACCCCTACCTCTTACCCCTACCTCTTACCCCTACCTCTTACCCCTAACCCTTACCCCTAACCCTTACCCCTAGCACTTAGGTTTGCGCGTTCCCGTGAGTGGTGTCCCAATACCCTTTTTGATCGAGGTGTAGGGCTAAGACGAAGGGGTATACACCCCTTAAAACCAAGTAAGCTCGGGAGCTTACTTGAAACCTAGGGGTATGTGAATACTGCGCTACCTGCAACAATGGCAGACTGATCATCAAGAGAGTCCCATAAATGTTATATTTTCGGCTGAAATAATTGATAAAAAAATTATGACAGTCTTGTTTTGTTTTCTACACAGTCCTGTACATATGTATTTGCAACCATGTTCTTAATTGAACATTGCTGATTTGCACAACAGTCCCGCATTTCTCTGATTAGCCATGAATGGACTCCATGCATGTCTACAGTTTTAATTAAACTGCTTTAGCAGCAGTGTATAACACTACTTGCTTTGGAGATATCGATATACGTAACCATAACGAAGTGGTGTCTCAAAGGGCTATGTAGCCCGTATTCCCTCAGTTTCGAGACATAAGGGCTAGGGTTAAACTAAGGGCTAGGGGTAAGGGTACAACAGAGTATTGGGATTCGGCCTAGGACTGCTCCAAGCACAATCAGACACTCGCTTTAGGGGTCTAGGTTTGGGGGATGGCGGGGTCTACGATCTAGGTTCTATGTGCTGTCACTCTAGGTGTGGCACTATGAGGTTTTATACTGCAAGTTCTAGATTTTGTACTACATGGTCATGGTTTTGTAGGGTCTAGGTTTTGGGACGCAGGGGTACCGTTTGGTAGATGGGCATGTCTGTGGACATGCTCTCACACAGGCCTGATTCCTTGATGTCGGTGCCGGGCAGGGAGGCGTTCCGGCACGAGCAAGGGTACAGGATCTGAGAGCTGTTCTTGATCCACACGTTCTCCGACCAGTCAGAAGACTGTGTCCATCCACAGCACTTCATCTGGAGAGGGAGAGAGAGAGAGGTGGGAGATAGAGAGACCAGTCAGTGCCCCAGTCTGACCTTGTGTTGCTCTGTGTACCTGACAAATAAAAGACTTGAACTTGAGACAGAAGGGGGAAAGACACAGGGGAGATGAGAGAGAGACAGAAAAAGAGAGAAGGGGTGAGACGGAGACAGACATAACGTGAGAAAGAGAAAATCGTGAAAAAATAGGAAGACAGAGCAAAGGCACTTTTCGACTGTTCAGTCAAATTACAATCATCATTCCTTCGATGCTCTTTGATGAAAATGGACCATTTTCAAATAGCAAGACTTTGCAAAGGGCTCTTTGGCTGGTGTCTTGCCAGAGCTGTGGAGGGAGGGGGCAGGGGTGGGGGCGGGGGACTTGGCTAGAGAGCTTGTCTGAGGCAGGAGAGGAGGGAGAGACAACTCAGCACTCCCCTCAGCAGTGTTCCTATCTCGTTTCTATCTCGTTATGATCAGTGACTTATGCACTTTTGTAAAGCTCTCTATTGGAAGTCGCTTTGGAAAAAGCGTCTGCTAAATGCATACATGTAATGTAAATGTTCCAGTACTGCTCCAGTCCTAACAGAGATATGGAGGCAAAGTCACCAGCGTCATCATTTTAGTGTTGTTACCGGGAGTACAACGGCACTTAGGAATGCTTGGCTGGACCTGATGTTAGTTTTTTCTCCAGGATCACAATGATTCTTATTGAGTGACTTGTTGCTCTTGTAGGTTAGTTATAACGAAGTTAACTCTTGTACTCGCTGTGAAATATTTTTACTGTTGATTGTTCTTCTACAGGTACAGTCTTGTACTTTTTGTGGTTCATGTTGTTTTAATTTGTAACTTGTATAACTGCATGCTCTTATGGGTCTTCCCTTTGGCACTTGTTTAGTTTTTTCACAATGTATGCTTCATGTTTTGGCTGCTTTGCAATGTTTGGGACTACCTCGTTGTTATGACCAGTAACCTATGCTCTTTTGTAAAGCTCTCTCTTGGAAGTCTCTTTGGATAAAAGCGTCTGCTAAATGCATACATGTAAATCCCCTGGTACCCGGGGACCTCGTCTTGAGCAATCCTTTTGAGTGACGCTTGATAAATCAAACCCTTTGGTGTTTGAGACCCACCGTCCTCTGGATGTAGTCCCAGGTCAGCTCCGAGGTCTTGTTCTGGCCCGTGTAGTTGGCCAGCATCCCTTTCATGATGTTGGACATCTCGTTCTTCAGCTGGGGGGACAACAGACAGGAGAGCGACTGAAACCCCACACAGAGCGGCCCAAAAGCACGCGGGGCACGATCCTGGGCCAGTGTGTGTGGTGCCAGAGCAGTGTGTGTGGTGCAGGTGGTGGCCTTGGTTTTACACTGGCGTACAGGTCTGTGTGTGTGCCGTTAGGGCGGCTGGGAGGGAGTGTCTGCAGGGCACCTCTTAGAGGAGAGGAGGAGGAGAGAGGAAGGGAGAGGAGAGGAGAGGAGGAGAGAGGAGAGGAGGGGAGAGGAGGAGAGAGGAGACGAGGAGTCAAGGAGAGGAAGGGAGAGGATGAGAGAAGGGGTCGAGGAGAGGAGGGGAGGGGAGTCAAAGAGAGGAAGGGAGAGGAGGAGAGAAGAGGGGAGAGGAGGTGCGAGGAGAGGAGGTGCGAGGAGAGGAGAGGAAAGCAGAGGGGGAGCGAAGCAGAGCAGGCGAAGGAGAAGAGAACATAATCCTTTTCTATGAAAAAGATTGTACTCTGCCCTGCCCTGTGGTAAGCCCTAAACACAGGGAACATGTCTGAGCCAAGGACCACGATCATGAACACACCTACACCCACCAACTGTACACACTCCTTCTAAAGGTTAATACAATCCCACACTGCTGCAGTTGCAGTGCTACAGGGACTAGCTGTGTTTGCTAAACTGGAGCCGGACAGAGGGGTGGAGGTGCTCAAACAAAGCACTCCTCTTCTCTTTCACACACACACACACACACATAATTGGTAGGCCTAAAGCCATTGTACATGTTTTCAAAGTCAAAACCAGTTTGCATTTAAAAACACATGAGTGGATGTGAACTAGAGAGCCAGAGTTTGGTCTAACCGGAGTGTCTGAGATCTGCCCTGATCTGTGCTCCTGCCACCTGGAGAGGGCGCTGTGGACACGTCAGAACCACAGTCCTCCTTCCCTCCTTCAGACTCTCTTCAGCCTAATGTTGCCATACTTTTGAATAGTCTCTCTCCCCCCACACCGACACCGGTTGTGGGTTGGAAGGGGAAACAGAGAGAGGGTGTGTGGGGGGGTACAGTACCGTTCCCCTGCTTCCTCCACACAAGAAACCTCTACCCCCGAGAGCACCTGTTCTCCCACGCATTCAGTTGGCCCCTGTTCTGAGTCACGGCCCGCGTTAAACTACGCTACTCTGCTGTCAGATCACACCCACACCGCTCTGGGGGGTGGGGGGGGGGGCGGGGGGGTGGCGGGGGGGTGGGGGGGGTTCCTCAGAGGCTGCTGTTGGGGAAAGGTCTTAAAGGCAGGCACAGCTGTAAGGGAGGGGGGGGATGCCCAGTACATCCCAGCTGTGCAGAGAGAGGGAAGCGGGAGATGGGGGTGGCTGAGAAAAAAGGATTAAATGGGGGGTTGGAGGGTCAAGGGAGAGGTGAGACTGGGGGGGAGCTAGAGGGAGGTTGTGTGCGTATGTGTGTGGTGTGTGTGTCCGGTGTGTTTGTGCGCGAGCGTGGGGTGTGTGTGTGCTGAGGTCAACTCACCAGGTCTCTCTGGAAATAGATGAGCACGCCGGCTGTCACCTGGGCAACAAGGATGAGCAGGAGGCAGGTGAAGTACTGTGGAGAGCATGAGGAGAACATTATGGGATGGTCACCACGCTTTTGGCGCTCGGCTCAGGCCGCGGCCCACGGTTTGGACATGCACGGTCACCACGGCAACAGAGGGTCATCCTACCGCCACACTCTAGAGAAAGTACATCAGAACAGGGCATTTCTCTCCATTTCAGTGAGACTCTTTCTTAATCGTAATCTCCAAAGGGGGGGGGGGGGGGATGTGGGGGGCAACTGTGAGTTGTGTTGCATAAAGACCCACGGGTCCAGGGAGGTGGTGGGGGGGAGGGGGGCTCCCTAGACAGAGGGCCCGACAGCTGGTCATTGTCATCAGAGTAATTGGGTCAGCAGAGCTTACAAACACTACCCCTCTGCAGGTCCCCCCGCCCAACACCCCCCCCGTCCCAGCCCCCCGTCCCAGTCAAGGCACCCCCACAACATGCCCCCAAATCCCCCTGGCTTATCCCTGTAACCCCCTCTTAGTGAATCCACACATGCTAACCTGGGGGGACACACAGAAGGCTGAGGTCAGTGGAGCCCATAACAATCCGCAGTGAGCTTAATCCTGACTGTACAGTAATGCGGAACATTGTTCCAGAAAAACACAACATTTCGTATCGGCATCTTACAACCATGCCTCGAGGGGTTTGGTGGTTTCTTGTTATGTAGGCAGTTGGTTGAGTCACATGCCTGGTTGTAACCACACTGAAATGTTGCTGGTTGGGGCGCTGGGGGGGGGTTGTTTAGGTGTGTTTTCCGTGTGAGTCGGTGTGGCAAGCTGGGGCGTGCAGGGTGACTCACCAGACCCAACAGACAGCGGATCTCGTAGATGGCTCCTATACAGCCCAGGAAGCCCATGACCATGGAGAGAGACCCCACACCTATCAGGATGTAGGAAGCTACCTTCAGGGTGTTGGAAGACTCCTCTGTAGGAAACACACAAACACACGCACGCAGGAAGAGGTTAACACTCTACTCGCTAATCCAACCACGCATCTCCAGTTGACGTGGTGGTGATGCACATGCACAATTCCACAGCTTGTGCACAACAGCGTGGCCTTGCAAAGCAGCCTGGTGTGTGGAAACTGCTTTAGTCAAAATGGAAGTGTGTATGTTTGATACATATATCAAGGGGAGGTGAGGGGTTGGGGGGTGGGAGGGTTTGGGGCAGATCCAGCGTGGGAAGGAAAAAGGAACCAGGGAGAAGAGAGTTCAGCCATTTTGCGGCTCTGCGTGTTATCTTTCCTGGAGGAGCTCCAATCAGAGGCTGAGTCTGCTGGGGATGAAGCCAGCCTTCGGGCTCTGTGATCAGGGTCCAGCTTGCCGAGCGCCTGGCCAAGGAGAACCAGAACACCATTCTCACAGTACAGTGTGGGACAAACCCTGGATGCCAGTCCCATCTATGCTGCCAACATGGAGATAAATCACCATGTTCCCCTCAAAGGATTGGATGAGGAAGGAAGCTGGATTCCTTCATATTCCCATGGCTTCTTCTGCACTTTGTTACTAATTATTTGCTTGCAGATATATTTTTGAGTGTGTACGTTTAAACGTTCATAACACCTCTAGTATATAACCCTTCTGAGAAAAGCTCTCTCACACACACACACACACACACACTTCAGCATGGTGTGCCCCCTGTTTCGCTTCCTTATATAGCAGTGCTCTACTTTGTCGTACATCCATATGCCCTCGGTCGGAGCGTAATTAAAAGCTGAAGGTCTCTCTGCGGGCCTCCTCCTCTGGTAAGTACAGAGCTCAGCCCATCCAGAGAGGCTGCATGTGGCTACTGGGGTAGCATTTATAGAGGAGGAACACACGGATCCAGGCTATATCCAGCCCCGTCTCCATCCTAGATTACGGGTACCGGCGGCCACAGGGCCAGGTCTGCAGGCCGGGGCTGAGAACCACCCGAGCCTGGGGACGATGTCACACGGCTGGATGAGGATGCTCGTTGGGGCGCCAGGCGCCAGAAGCCTCTCACCGCTGCTAAGGAAGAATTCGAGTGGCACTGTGTAGATCTGAATAGTCAAGGGATATGGTTTTAATACAATTTATTAGACTATACAATTACATAAACAAAGCTTTGTTGATCAGTCTCAACGAAGGTCCTCCCAGACAGGTCCGCTGTTTCTGTGACGAGGAACGCACCTCACTGCTCTGCGGAAGTGAAACACATGATGGTGTTTTTTCTGTTTCTGACAACACTTCCCCAAAAGGTCCAGGTGTCAGACTGCGTGAGCCAGGGCGCTGCAGCGCTACAGACGAACAGACACGCCTCCGTTGGGGCAGGCAGCAGCTGTTCGTATCTCCAGCGGTAAATGTTACGACATAGCTTTCTGCTAAAATCAACATCTGTGTTCCTGGTTACTGCACTCACTGCGAGCTCCGCTGTCTTGTACTGTGGCAAGTTTCCAATGTACGACTCCACTGTAAATGTTCAAATAGTTCCTCTGGTGGTTTCCACCAGAAATTTCCATTTAAAGAGACAAGAGTGGTGGCCTGTACAACTGAGTCTCAGGGGGGGGTGAGCGATGGTTTAAGCCCTACAAGCCTCACTGTATAAACACACCCAGGGCATGCACATTCAGCTTTTGCACTGGGACCAAATGAATGCCCATAATGAGATACAGATTCAAACTATAAACATAGGGCCATGTGTCAGCAGCGTGAAAGCTGAAATTAAAGCTATGACACGGTTATGACTCTATGGATATATTATTTGCAGTGTTGCTTAGGGTTCAACGCAAGCCAACGTCTAAAATAGTTGAGCGAGAAACAGAAAGGCTCCACAGCGTTTTGCAGCGCACCAATCTCCTTCCCCAAGGCCGTCTTTTGTTTAAACTAAGGGTAAGCTGTGTTTTGGTGAGTTCCAGTGTGATAAACTCGACGTGCGAGGTTGCAATGGTAAACGATCTTACAGTACGAAGCCGAAAGAGAGAACATTTGGTCGAAAGTCGATCCTTTAAACGGACAACGAGACACCCCCCCACCCCAGAATAGTCGGGCAGGCAGCTGAAGAGGGCTCTATTAATATAGTCCGTTTAGAATGGAACATGCAAAAAACACAAAGAGATCCTGTTTTCAGTGAGGCTGTAGAGTAACTTCTGAGGACCTGTAGAGTCAATAAACACGCCGGCTTGCTGCTGTGGTTCTCTGTACTGACCCAGTATGGGGGTAAGCATCCTGGGGCCATGGTGGAGCACTGTCCACCCCCCCCACCCCCCCCACCCCCACACCCAGGGTGGAGAGGGCTGGAGAAGGAGGGCCGGGGCGACCACAGAAAAGGGGATATCCTCAGGCTAGCAGGCCTGTGGGATCTCAGCTATCTCTGCAGGAGCAGCTGGGTGATGTAAAACAAAGGTCCAGCTTCCCTCAGGTGATAAAACGGCGCCATGCTTAGTCCACTGTGTTCGGGAACACCATATCAACGCTATGCAACCTCGGCTTGGTAATGACCTTGGCGCGGGTCCAGTCCAGATAGGGGTGAGGACATCGTACTATGAAATATGGTCTTGGAAGTCCGGGAAACTCGACCAGCTCTGGTCGGTCTTTGTCAGGCTCCAGCTCATTATTCAAGCCTGAATAGACATCCCGTCTAAATATAGACTTCGGCTCCAAAGGCAGCCCTCAAGAGAGGGATCTCGCTTTCTGCTCCAGTCATTAGATTTGTTGATGGATTACCTACAGGCTAACTAATAATTCCCAAACTGTAAACTTGGATTAAGAGGAAAATGATGTACTTTTTCTCTCCATTAGCCTTAACTCTTTAGCAGTACTACAGTGCCCTCCATAAGTATTGGAACAGTGAGGCGAATTCCTTTATTTTTGCTGTAGACTGAAAACATTTGGGCTTGACATCAAATAATGAACGTGAGACCAGAGATCAACGTTTCAGCTTTTATTTCCAGGTATTTACATCAGGATCTGATGCACAACTAAGAAAATATCACATTTTGTTTGAATCCACCCATTTGTCATGTGAGCAAAAGTATTGGAACAGATATACTTAAAACATATTTAAGTGAATAAGACTTAATATTTAGTTGCAAATCCTTTGCTTTCAATAACTGCAGCAAGTCTGTGACCCATTGACGTCACCAAACTTTTGCATTCTTCCTTTTTGATGCTTTCCCAGGCTTTCACTGCAGCCTCTTTCAGTTGTTGTTTGTTTTGTGGGGTTCCTCCCTTCAGTCTCCTCTTAAGCAGGTAAAATGCATGCTCTATAGGGTTTAAGTCTGGAGATTGACTTGGCCAGTCTAATACCTTCCATTTCTTGCCCCTGATGAACTCCTTTGTTGTTTTGGCAGTGTGTTTTGGGTCGTTATCTTGCTGCATGATGAAGGCTCTGCCAATCAGTTTGGTTGCATCTTTCCTTAAATTGGCAGACAAAATGTTTCTGTAGACTTCCGAGTTCATTTTGCTGCTGCCATCATGTGTTACATCCTCAATGAAGATTAATGAGCCCGTCCTAGAAGAAGCCATGCAAGCCCAAGCCATGACATTACCTCCACCGTGTTTCACAGATGAGCTTGTGTGTTTGGGATCATGAGCAGTTCCTTTCTTTCTCCAAACTTTAGCCTTTCCATCACTTTGGTAAAAGTTAATCTTTGTCTCATCAGTCCATAAAACTTTGTCCCAGAATTTTTGAGGTTCATCTCTGTACTTTTTGGCAAATTCCTTCCTATTCTTCTTGCTAATGAGTGGTTTGCATCTTCTGGTGTAGCCCTTGTACTTTTGTTCATGAAGTCTTCTGCGAACAGTAGATAGTGATACCTTCACTCCTGCCATCTGGAGGTTGTTGCTGATCTCACTAACAGTTGTTTTAGGGTCTTTCTTTACAGCTCTCACAATGTTTCTGTCATCAACTGCTGATGTTTTCCTTGGTCTACCTGTTCGACGTCTGTTACTTAGTACACCAGTAGTTTTCTTCTTCTTCAGGACATTCCAAATGGTTGTACTGGCTATGGCCAATGTTTCTGCAATGGCTCTGATTGATTTTCCATCTTCTCTAAGACTCACAATTGCTTGTTTTTCACCCAAAGACAGCGCTCCGGTTTTCATGTTGTTTTCACCTCTGAATACAGTCTGCATAGACAAAACCTATCTTACCCAATCTGAACCTGAGTGTAGACATTCAGTGGTATTTATTGATTGAATAATGTATGTAATAGGACACACCTGGGCAACAAAACACACCTGTCAGTCATATGTTCCAATACTTTTGCTCACGTGACAAATGGGTGGGTTCGAACAAAAAGGTGATATTTTCTAATTTGTGCATCAGATCTTGATGTAAATACCTGGAAATAAAAGCTGAAACGTTGATCTCTGGTTTCACATTCATCGTTTGATGTCAAGCCCAAATGTTTTCAGTCTACAGCAAAAATAAAGGAATTGGCCTCACTGTTCCAATACTTTTGGAGGGCACTGTATATAAACCTCCTTTTTGCAACCAACACTGAGTGAATAACTGAACTTCTGCTTTTGGCAATGCTCCATCTGTGCTGAACACATTGAAATCATTTCGGGCGAATCAGAAAGATTTATAGTGTTTTCCGTCCAAGACTCCCTGTTCTTTGCATCAGAGTTCGACTGCACTTCCTAATGGATCGAGGACCACATTTCTTACGTTGCGGAAGGTCAAAACACAGCCATCCTAAGGAAGCTTGTTGAGGCCCACTGGGTGGGGTGCTGCAGGAATCAGCTTGTCTGTAATATCATTATCCCCTTATACGTTTCTGCAATAGATCCCCGACAACACACTTGTGTGTGTGTCAACAACACGTGGGTATCTGCCATCAGGCAAGTTGGCAGATAAGACCGCCATTGTTGTGAGCGACAGTAAAAAGTAGGAAGTGGACTGCTGTGAGGTAAGCTGCTATTCTGTAACACAGGATGAGACAACTTGAGATGTTGTGATAACTAGGCCTCCGTCTACACAGTTAGTCACCTCCTCCTATGACAGACACTGCCCTCTCTCTCTCTCTCTCTCTCTCTCTCTCTCTCTCTCTCTCTCTCTCTCTCTCTCTCTCTCTCTCTCTCTCTCGCTCTCTCTCTCGCTCTCTCTCTCTCGCTCTCTCTCTCTCACTCTCACTCTCTCTCTCGCTCTCTCTCGCTCTCTCTCATTATCTTTCTCTCTCTCTCCCTCTCTCTCTCAGAGTGTGTGTGAGTGTTTGACCACAGAGCAGCTTTCAAGTGGTTGCGAACCCCGTAGGCTTGCAGTGGGGGTCACATTTTTGGTTTACTGCTGACATCCCTCTGGTTTTATTGCGCTCTTCCCTTGTGTCCGTGGGAACGAGGCCAGAGAGCTGATACCCACATAAACTGCGAAGACTGGGGTGTAGGGTTTAGGATTTGACACTCTCCAATCGCTATGACTGTCTCTCTATTGCTGCTGATAGACACTGGTGAATGGTAAAGGGTTCAACATCTGGTTACCACCACAGGATATGGTAGCATAGCATGCTTGTGTGTCTGTGGGGGCGGGCGTGTTTATGTACTTACGTAGCACTGCTATGAAGCTCTGGTTGTCAAGGAGAACCCAGAGCCCGAATCCCATGATCAACGCTCCGAAGATCTACAGAGGAGGAGAGAAACTCTTTAGACCGGAGGAACCCGCTGGAGGTTTCTGTAGGAAACAGTCAGATCAAACGTGCAGCTATTTGGGAGATGTGTGCAGAGGAGAGGAGAGACAAGGCAAGGAAGAAGCCTGCCTCACTCTCTCTCTCTCTTCCATCTGGAAAACATCAGTTCCTCATCCCACCCTCCCCTCTCTCTTTGACTCTTTCTGAGGAGACTGAGAGACGATAGACGATGTGGACCAGGATCAAGAAGCCAACCCTGGTTTGGATGGAATGGGAGATCTTCCATTCCACTCAGTCTGACCCCCATAACACTGAACAGCTCTGGACGGGGAAACCGGGGGGGCTGTGGGGGATCTCAGGACCAGGACCGTGGGATCTGTATCAGATCAGGAAGTACCGGAAAACACTCCACTGGGCCTTCTCTCAGCGCCGGCCGTTTGTGGGAGGGAGTAGTGGTGGGCATGAGTGGGTTTACTGGCCCCGCTGCAGTTCCACTGGGAAGCAAAGCCCAGGACTGGTGTGTCATTTACGGGGGTCTTGTTTGAAGGGTGTTGGTTTGTGAAGGGGGTGGTTGTGTCTTCCAGAGCATGTCAGCAGTCAGTCCTCCTCCCTTAAGGGGTGCTTGTTAGCGCCACGGGAGCCGCGTGGCCCCGCCCCTTCCTCCCCTCTTACGGTCAGCGTCTTTGCGCCACATACGCTAGCCATTAAAGCCCAGACGAGGAGGGTTCACATCAAAAGACTCGCTCGGTTTTACTAGGACTGTCACTGGAAGCGTCTGGACATCATCAGGGAGGGTTGAGGAGGACAGGAAGGCTGTCAAGTCGATTCAAAATAGCAAGTTGGGGGGGGTTTGATGGGAACTTGGGACACATCTGTGATGCTGTGGTAGATGTGGTAGGTCTGACATGGAACAGGTAGAACCCATCTCCTCTCAAGTGGGGCCTAGCCCTGGCACACTTTAGAAGGCTTCCCTTGATCGTTCCTAACGTGCAGTACCTACTACAAGTCTCAGAAGCTGTTTTGATTCTGCTCCTTTAAATAACCACACAGTTACTACATGGGAAACAAGAGCATTCGCATTGCAAGGGGAAAAAAAGCATTTGAACTCAATGAGGGATATACAGAGGATGTGCTTAGGGATTGGATGTCTGATCACTTACAAAGAAGAGGAGGTTGAATAGGAACAGGAAGTACTTGGTGGCTGTTATGCACCCCGTTGCCATGGTTACGATTCTAGGAAAGAGAGGGAAATGAGAAATGTTTAGTTTGACTTCACGGCAGCTGAAAAGTAAATATCAGAGAGACAGAAATGGAAAGAGACAAAGATGGAGAGAGACAGACAGAGAAAGAGAGACAGAGCGAGACAGAGAGAGAGAGAGAGAGAGAGAGAGAGAGAGAGAGAGAGATGGAGGACCCCACAGCAGAGAAAGTAGCCTATCTTGACAAAGCAGGGCTTTGATATTTAAAGCAGCATCATTTTCAGACAGCCCATAACCCTTAACTTAGTTAAATCTATACTTTGCCACTACCTCTTTAAGACAACAGCAATCTTGTTTCCTAGTTAAGCTTAACCACCACGTGTGATACATCTAGTCTTGTTCTACACATGGAGCCATCAGTCTCCAAAGCTTCCCAGAAAGAGCAGCTTTTAAAGACCATTCTGGACTCAACCAACCCTCTGGAGACGGGGGGGGTGGTCAAAGAGACAGACTGAGAGCCATGATCACTGTGGTGGGACCGTGGGGTGGTCATTGTGACTGTGTCTGTGGTGAAGCAAGCAACTGCCGTCACATTTCAAATGAACTGGGTTGTACTACGGTGTTTACAGACACAGCAGCGAACCCAGTGAACATGTTAACTGCCATGTTTATGGACTTTCCTAGGCAAATGAAAGGAGCAAAACTGGAACATATGACCCAGTTCATTAAAAAGCTGATGTCATGGCAAGATATTGTCAACCAAAGGTTTCAGATACAACAAGACAACAAGTTTAGCTTTAATTGGGTACAGGCTTTGACACAGAAACAGCAACAGATGTGTGAGTGAAACTCACCCCAACACACACACACACCTATAAACAGACGAGATTATGAAAAAAGTGTTTCAGAGAGACACCTGCTGCACACTGTCATTAACGGTACCAGAGATTGGTACGTTTGGAAACTCCCTGGCGGGTCTCTTATCCACCAAACCAAAGCAAACACTGGCCGGTTTGTTTTCCAGAAATCTCTGAACCACAAGCAGCCAGTTTGGTTATTTGCAGAGTCTGAAAATATTGCATGAGGACAACTCCTCATATGTAGGCTACCCTCTGCCACAGGGTCCTCTCAGCCAGGCCTCGTTCTGGAGCACACCCCATCCTCTCAGCCAGGCCTCGTTCTGGAGCACACCCAATCCCACCTACTACGATGGAGATCCCAAAAATATGAGGTTAGTGTCGCCAGCAAGTTGTTAAGTATCTTCAGCGTCAAATGCTACTGTATTGTGTGTTTGTGTGTGTGTTTGTGTACATCCTTCACAGCTAAGCCTATTTTCCCCTTGAGAGCCATTACAGGCTCTATTTCCTCCCAGGGTTTCCCCTGTGAGGGCACGGAGCTGAATAAAGCACAGACAGTCATTAATGACTCGTCGGCAAAAGAGAAAGTGATGTGACTTATAGGACAGCTTCCTCCTACGCTCCTGGAAAGACTGGACTTGAGACTGTGCAGGTACGCATGCAAGCTCAGTGGTTCACTGGTCGTTACTCTACACGCCAGCGTGTCTGAGGAGACTGACTCAACCCCTGACACTTCAATGTGTTTCCATGGTGATCGTCCATAAAGCATTCATTAAGGCTTGGTTCTAAAGGGGCTTATATGAGGTAGGCCTATGTAATCTCACGCCATGCTGGTTTCAGTTCAAACACCATGCACTGACCACATACAGTAAGACCTCCCACATATTCTCCTCTTTAACCCCCACCCACTTCAAATACACACGTACTTCAAAAGGCACAGATAGTACTACAGGCTATGCTCTGTCTTAATATGAGCAGTAAAACCTACTGCTGTATCAACTGGCATAACAGGTCCTGACATGGAAACATTGGTCCACACACACACACACAAACACATGCACACACACACACGCACGCACACACACACACACACGCACACACACACACGCACACACACACGCACGCACACACACACACATACACACACACGCGCACGCACACACCCACACACACACATGCACACGCACGCACACACACACACAAACATATGCACACACGCACACACACACAGGCATGACCAATAATTATTCAAATGGTCATAGTTATTTATTACCCAGTTATTGAACTGTTTAGACGGGATTGAACTGAATCACAATCCTGAACACAAAGCAGTATCCTCGCCTTTAGTGTTTACAACAGCAGCCCTCACAAAAAACCTAAACCACATAGAGTAGCAGTCAGATACACACACAAATCTCCTAATCCCCTAAAGCAGATTGTATGAGTGGATGTCTAGATGGAGAGAAGTGGGGATTTAACACAGGCTTAGGTAGTTATGAGTTCCACCTACAGTCTGTTTGTTGACTGAAGCCACTTCCTGCCATCAGTTATGAACTTGCAGAAGTGTCCTTACTGTAAGTGCTTCTCTGTCAAGGTTTCAATCTGAGAGAAAACAGCGACCATATGGCATAGGCTACAATAACAACCAGGCCAGACTAGGAAGACCACAGGGTAACTATTATTATAAATATAACCCTCGGTATTCAGAAAAACCAAGTGAAACCAGCCTACAGTAGAAGACGTGGGTTTGATGTTCCCTCCTACAGTATCACACCTCTACTAACAATGGTAAGGGGGCAGCGATTGTGAGTCACATTACTGATACCACAGACCAAGAGTGAATGACTCAATCAATCTGTTGGGAAACTTGAGAAAGGGAAATTAGTTGCCTATGTAAATCTAGTTAGTGTTCTTATCTTTACAGGGAACTCCCCCTTGCTTCCCAAACCCAGAGTTTGACCGTGACAGACATTTTAGTTGCAGTAGGATTGAAACAGAAAGTGCCTTTAAGCCTTTTGGGGGGATGAACATTGGCATGGTGTTGTAAACTGTGGGCACAGGAAAAACAAGCACAAAGTTATTCAGACAAAGAGGGCCTCACTTGACACACACACATACACACACACATACACACACACATACATAATGGTGAATGGCAAAAAGAAAACAGAGAAAACAAGAGTCTTGTCAAAGTCTTGCCAAAACTGACCACTCAGAAACCAATACTTTAAATTTACAGGAAGGCTTGCTTTTTATAGCTCCTAGTCTAGGAGGCTTCTCATAAAAAAGGAGGTATTGCCATGGGGGCTAATTTAACACTCTTTAGGCTAATCCTGTATTGGAAATATTTGCGTTTGGTAAGCACAGACTCTTGCTTGTACTATTCAGGGCATTACATCCTAATGACGTGACCTCAGCCAAATCCTCGGCCCAAAACAGACACCTTTCAGTTAAATATAACCAGACAACACATCTGTGTCCATTACCATGGCACGCAATGAACTCTGTTTAAACAAGGCATCTAACTGCCATTGATATCAACAGCAACACTTTCATGTAAGCAATGAATGCCTCTTGAGATTTTTTCGTCACAAAAACATTTCTTGCTACTTAGGCTACATAGCTAGAAGCAAGTTATTAAGTGGTCACTCGGCCGGTGTGGTAGTGACAGCTGGTTGTGCTGGCAAGCACAGGAAGCCAATGACGAATTATGTACACATAACGCTACATATCTCAATTCTACAGCGAGTAAGACAGCTGAAGTGAAATCTCACTGAGACACTGATTCCAGGAAAAATGTGTTCCAGACACCAAGAAGAACAGTAAGACATGCGTTTACTCGAGGTCTTGCCTAGCATAAAGTCGATGTAAAAGTTCTGATATACCACATTGAAAGCGTTTCGAAACCAAACCTGGCGTTAACTCCCTCACATATAAACTTTACAACCATGACACATTGGCGGCCCCGATAAATTATACTTACATTTATGTAAAAAAACGGAGAACCGTTAGAAGATGGACTGCTGCTTGCCTACCCGTCCCGTTGGCGTTGTGCGTGTGTGAAACTGTGAAGGCTGTGAATGTAAATGATTTGGGCAGAGGTTCGTCCCAGAACCCCACCATGCGGTAGACATGAGTTAGTTCATTAACTCTTTCGTGTCTGGACGGTCACTTTAACCTCCACAAGAAGTGCACATTCATTTAGGGAACGTTCTTGTTTGGGGGATGCTTTCGAATCAAATTGTTACAAACAGGCAACCTCTAAGAGTTGTTTCATTCAAAACATTTGGAGTTTGTCGACTAAGTAAATTATTTTCGGGGAACTTGATTTTGAACGCTTTTCATGCTTGTTGGCAAAATAGACATGATGGCCTTATGATCCCAGGATTAACATGCTCGATAAATTGTAGGTTAAAAGCATGGGAAGAATGCAAACAGAAACATTAGAGCTTTTAGCTACATTACCACAGAATCCCTTAATCTTAAATCTACACATTTGTTTAAATATCAGACAGTCGACCTTGTCACCCTAAATTTCACCATCTCGTCACACACACACACACACACACATACACAAAAATGAGGTGTATAGTCGGCTAGTCGTGTTGGGAAAGGTTATAAATTAAAGGCAGAGATGGCAAAAGTACACACATCCTTCACTCAAGTAGAAGTACTATACTCATGTTTAAAAAGACTGCTAAAAGTTGAAGTGGCCTACTTTCCACTCAAGTTAAAGTAAAAGTGTGGGCTCTGACATCTACTAAAAGTAGCCATAACTACTACCCGTTTTACTGTATTGCAGGTAACTGGACCTCACATATTAATACATTAATACAAGACACTATAGACGGATTTGCCAGGATTTCTTTTTGACACTGACAATTTCTAACATCTCCCTCATATATGGCCATGGGTGGTCAGGAATGTCTCTATTCTCAGTCATATCAACATTAACCCTTTTTTTCACACGCACAGTGAAAGGAGAGGAGAAAGGAGGAGAGGCGAGAGGAAAACAGAGAAGCCTAAAACAATAGATTAAAGCAGAGTACAATAGAGTACAGTAGAGTATAATCGAGTCCTCACCAAGTACTATTCAATGATGCAACCTTTTCATGCAATATTTTTTCAACCTTTCAAAATTAGGGTTTGAGGGTCCTCTCTTTTCACTGTCTGTGCAGGAAAAAAAGTTTCACCCAAAAAGTTTTTGTATAAATAGTGAAGTAAAGTACTGATACCAGAAAAATCTACTTAAGTAGGCTAGTGTAACAAAGTATTTGTTACTTCCCATCTCTGATTAAAGGACATGTGACATTTAGGGGAAGGATTCCAACTCTAACAGGTAATCCTTTAATTCATAACTGCAATTCATCATGGGCTGTTCATGTTAAGTCATGTTCACAGGAAAAACAGAACACATATAAACAAAAGGAAAAAAAATACCATAATAGCTCTACTGTTACAATCTGCCCAAACATGTAAAGGTTTAAAAAAAAAAAAAAAAAAGGAAGGAAGAAGAAAAAAAAAGACGTACGTTATTTCATTCCAGTCTGCAATTTGCTTATTACTTAACCAACACATTTTTGATTGAGGTTACTTCCTAAGTAACTTAATTGACTATAGTTTGACACACTCGGTTATTAGCGAGCAGCCGTCAGAGGTGTGCTGGTGTGTCTGTACCAGCGTCGACCCCCACCCTGGCTTCAGGGCATCCCTGATACGTACACCCAGAAAGTCGTTAAACGGGGCACAATCTGACACAGAGCAGCACATGGGTGGATACAGTTCGCAGTAACAACGAGTCCACTCATTGAATATTCTGGGTGGTGATTTGTTCATTTGTTCAAGACATTCTGTTTCTGTTTTAATATACAGTATATCTGATATCAAATTATTAAGATCACCTTGTCACATAGCTTTGTATGTAAGTATCTTACAAGGATGTATTCATCCGGTTCTTTACAATTAATTACCTATGTTTTATATAGACTAATGTGACATCTTTACCACAGAGAATAAAGGGGAATTTGCGGCGCCTATTTGCACACAATTCTGTGGTTACTGTGTGTAATTATCCTTTAATGCCATGGTCTCAGATTCCCATGAGGGTCTGTTGGGCACAGCAGCCAGCATGATTTCAAACATGTGTCCCAGTTTCTGGAATGAGGCTCAAGGAAGGAAGAAAACATTGTAGGACACACAACTCTCCTCATTAGGGCTACAGCCAAACAAAAACTGTAAGGAGATGAAGAGGAAATACACCCAGTTCCAAAACAACAATATATTCTTTATTTCAAGCTAAACACTAAAGGTCCAGAACAATATAGTAACTCGTATACAAATATACTAACTTTTCGTAGTAACAGCTTGAAATACATTGGCCTTGATGAAACTGAGCTCTTGTGAATATGGATTAGAAGAGGATGGGTACAACGGGGTGGGTTTCCCATCGCTGTGAATTACAGCAATGACAGTTCTTTATTATCAATGATTTGAGTGAATATTCAAGGGCCATCATTACATTTCAATTCTTAGGATCCAAACCGCGGTCTAATACTTATAGGTTGTATATGTTTAGTCAGTGTTTTGTATTTATTTATCCATTTCATACATTTGCCAGATACAGTCTACAGTTTTCTGAGCCAAACCTTAGACAGTAGACCACGAGACCATCATACGAGTGAGCTCCAACCCTCCTCTCCTAAAATAAAACTCCTCAATCATCTTGAACGTTTCATGAGGCAGATTTTTTTGTTCGTTTTTTTTTTTGTTCAGCTCCATAATTACAATCCCTGTTAGGGCAGAGTAGTAGACCGGGACACAGCCAATCAGGAGAGCTGAGGCTAATTAAACACTGCAAAAGGATAATCACTACTTTACGCGTGCATCAGAGACCTCACCCATGTTTCATATCTGTACTGAACACACACCGTGAGGAAGGACAACATCTGCCTCCAGTACTGGACTGGTGGAACCACAAAACCACAGCCGGGTAGGACCTGGGACCACTCCCTACTAACAGAGGCATGAACATGGTCATTTACAACAATATGGAGCTCACAGGGAGCTGGTGTTCTCTGTCAAGCTCCTCTGAAGTGAAGCCACAAGCTCGGCCGTAGAAGTTCCTTGCTATGGCTCTGCTTTTACACCATAATGAGAACACATACTCGGTTCTGTGAGAAAACTGCTACTAAATAATGCTACGATAAATGTTTGTGCAAAAAGGAACCATCATGCATTCCATTTCCAAATATGTCGATTTACAAGACACACAAAATGTCAAATCAGTTCAACGGAATATATTTGGGACAGAACTGTTCAATAAAAACTGACATTAACCTTTGAAAAACATTGACATTGATGGATGCGTCATGTTCCCTGTTCTGTTCAAAAGAACATCAAATAGCTTTAAATACACTTATTTACATAGGCAATTTACCGACAATATGGATCAAGATGGTGCTGCTCCTTGTTGGCTGTCTTTTATAGATGTTTTAAGGCAAGAATACAGATGTGTTGACGGTCTGCTACATTACTGTCGACAACTCGGCTATACAGATCCTCTGCTCTAAACTTAAGTTCTCCGTGTCACAAAATAAGTTTACATATCAAGAGCATAAATTATTTACTAGATTAGGGCCTTGTTGGCAAAAACATGCCTCACAAAAAGGTCAGACGTGCTTTTAGAAAGTAGAACAGAACATATTCTCTATTGGCATTGTTAAATAAACACACATTCCCGAAAATTACTTATGACCGCATCTGCGTATGTGAACAAAAATGACACGTCACCTTGACCCACGACTTTGGTGAAAACCCCATAAAGAATACAAACATTTGTAATCCCTGACTAAGGTTTCCTTCTGTGCTTCATAGTGTGAGCTCGCTATCAGTAATATGTTTTATTTGGGAGTCAACGCATTTTCCATACAAGGCATAGCTGAAACCTTTCTAATGGCTATCGAGTCTGTAACCTCAAATTCTGCTATTAACTGGAGAACTGAGAGAGATACATGCGTGAGAGCTCAGATATTCAGGCTTCACTTTAGTGCACAAGAATAAAAACATCACCAACACCATAACATTGAGTAAAACGAAAAATGTTGATCATGGTCCACATACATGACACAAGTCGATCCTATTCAAATGCAATTTTACAAAACAGATCACACTGAATACTGAATCAGAAAGAAAACAACTCAAATTACTGTACATAACACAAAATAGTGTTTCAAATTACTCTGTACATATCAAGTCATGTGACTAGAAGCTACAGGGACAACCTTACTACACATCCTATCAACACAAACCCTCCAACGGCCATCAAGAGCGAGCGACCCAATTTCTGTCCAATAAAAATTCAGTTCACTTCCACAACAAAGCCACTTCTCATCTCCGTAGAGCCTAGGATGTGAGACTTAGGCTCCCTCTTGTTGTTTGATGTAAGGGGGGACTAACGGCTAGGTCCGGTGGGGGTTAGGGCTGGGTGCATACACAGACACGTACATGCACCAAGCCCTGCAACAGTGACATCCAACTCTGACCCACTCCCTCCCCACATCTGTGAGCAGCTGGGCCCCTCCCTGGCCCTGGCTTGCGGGCAGGGTTTCAGATCTTCTTGTTCCGGCGGCCCAGGTGGTAGTAGTAGGCCATTGTGACCACCAGGAAGAGCAGGCGACTGAGGAGGAGGAGGATGGCAGCGTTGGGCAAGGTGCCCATCTCCACCAGGGTGATGGATGTCACTGTAACCACAGAAAAAAAGACATGGGAAAAAAAGAAAATAAAAGGAAAAAGAAAAAGGATCTCACCTTTGATTCACTGCAGGGTGGTACATGTATACGTTTTTAGCTAATTGTGGTTCCATTCATAATTAAGGCATTGATGTTTAACTGTTTAACTGCAAAAAAACCCAAACAGCTCACTACCAGAATGGAATGAAATGTGAGTTTTTATACATTGACCACTAGAGGGCAGTGTTGATGCATGCACTTCCTGTGAGTGCAGAGGACTTCTGTTATTCTCCAGAGTGGCAAAAATGATCATCATGAAAACCAGGGGGTTTCCATTCAACATTTTCAAAAGCGGCACTGCAATTTTGAAACGCAGTTTTGACAGCCTTGAAGTCTCACCCCGTCTGAAACAACGTGAGCTCACCTAGAAACTGGATGGCAAAGTAGCAGGCCTCACTCAGTAGAGTCCACTGCATGATGACCTTCTCTGCAGTGTAGAGCCCATTCCACAAGATGAGGGACAGACCTGGAGGAGCAGAGGTCAGAGGTCAGAGGGACATGTGAAAGGCGAAGGTCTTCTATCTATAGGCGCATTTTCAATCTTTCGCCGACACACAAGGCCGGCTCTGTATAAAATAACCGATTTTGAAAACGTTGTCATTTGGAATTGGAGATCAGTATCAGAACAGCAGTCTAGTGTTAATCTGCAGTGTTGTTTGGTTAAAGTAGCACAATGATAACAGAGAGGAATGGGGCCATTCCAGGGAGGATCCCCCCCCACCCCCCCCCCCAGTACACCAACACCCCCCCCCCACACACACCCCTAGTACCCCCACACCCCTCAGTATCCTGATCTTTTCCACCCACACATCCGCACACTGACAGGAGAGGGGAATAGCAAACGGGGGGGGAGGGGGGGGAGGGGGGGGGGGGGGGGGGGGGGGGGGGGAGGGGGAGGGGGGTGCAGCTGATGGGGAAATCCTCCCCTGGCTCACTTGTCAGCCTGTCAACTCCTCCCACAGCATCATCCATGTCTCTCCACTCATCACTATTATACCTATTATACACTATTATATCTATTATACCCCAGTGCAAGTTTGTCCTAACTCCTGGCATCCCCATTATTCTGCCCTTGCATGAACAATGTCGTGGTTTCAACCCGAAACGAATGAAACGAAGGAAGGCAGCACGGCCCTCTTAGGGCAGCACGGCCCTCTTAGAGCAGCACGGCCCTCTTAGGCAGCACGGCCCTCTTAGGGCAGCACGGCCCTCTTAGGCAGCACGGCCCTCTTAGGGCAGCACGGCCCTCTTAGGGCAGCACGGCCCTCTTAGGGCAGCACGGCCCTCTTAGGGCAGCACGGCCCTCTTAGGGCAGCACAGCCCTCTTAGGGCAGCACAGCCCTCTTAGGGCAGCACAGCCCTCTTAGGCAGCACAGCCCTCTTACGGTGCGTTCACACTTTTTTACCGCTTAGCACCGCCGGCCTTCCCAAAGTGCACCACGCTCGGGGGCGTGTCAGACAGATTCATTCAGAGCTGTAGTTCTCTTAAATCACTGTTGTAGTTCGTATAATGTCATGGCAAATGTGCGGACAAAATACAACTTTTACACACATTAAGCAAAAATCCGACACGCATTCTAGATCTGACATGATCTTATCTACAGCACACAATAGATTATCTTTTTCCACACTTTTTTTAGGCCGAGTGAAAGATTAAATGCCACCTGCACTCTATGAAACGGGTCTTGTTCCGGCTGGAAAAAAAGATGCATCAGACATAAACGTTGACATGTGTAACCTTTTATTATATTACTCGAAATGTCTGCAAATCAATCGCTAGATTATGACTTGCCACTACACATTCACTGTATGGATAGCGAGTGGCTGCCAGCCAGCATTTCAGCGTTGAATGTCAATCGTATGCCGGGTGAGCTAGCTAGACTATGCAGCTAGCACAGAAGAAAGTTACATAATGTGAAGAAACTGAATTAAAGTACAAAATACAACACACCAGGGACGCCGACAACCTCAGCAACCCTGCGCCAGGCATCATTTTTTTTGTTTATGTCTCTGTAATCGAACATAGACGTATCATACAATACTGGGTATGAAGACACACATACGATGAGTTGATCTTCCATCTTGAAATTGTCAAACCTAGAAAATGTTTACCATGACCAACAGTTGCTACGTTACAAGAAACAAGAAACCAACCCGATTGGCCATCGCTGGTGTTTTCCTGCTCGTCATTTACATAAAGTTCAGAAAATCCAACTTTCGCCGCCCCGCTCGCCTTCCCACAATACCCTACGCGAGCGTCGACGCCCCGCTCGCCTTCCCACAATGCCCTACGCGGGCATCAACGCCTGGTTACATTGAAAATGAATTGGAAGCCGACGCCCCGCTCTGCCCGCCCCGCTGCAGTGTGAACGCACTGTTAGGCAGCACAGCCCTCTTAGGCAGCACAGCCCTCTTAGGGCAGCACAGCCCTCTTCCCTCTCCCTTCCTCTCATCTCAAGCTCAGAGAGGTAGGCCAGGTCTTTTTGTTGCATTGGCCATGAAAAATAATAGCTCCCTTTGGGAATTTTGTGGCAGGAATAAGTAGGATGGAGAGGC
This sequence comes from Hypomesus transpacificus, assembly GCF_021917145.1. Lineage (NCBI taxonomy): Eukaryota > Metazoa > Chordata > Actinopteri > Osmeriformes > Osmeridae > Hypomesus > Hypomesus transpacificus. Next base: position 15,773,209 of record NC_061073.1, read on the forward strand.
AATAATTACAAGCGGCTCTAGCGAGTTTCTATTGTCTGACACTGATGGCGGAAAAATATCAATGTAATGTGTAATTAAATTAGAGTGGAGCATAGAGCGTTATCATCAAGAGAAATTGTCCTTTTCTCCCACTGCACACACGCGCTTTCCATGTGTGTTTCCTTTTCCATTGTCCTTCCTCCTATTCCTATCCTTGATTAAAATGTTTACAGCAAGTCAAGTGTCGTGTGTGTGTGTGTGTGTGTGTGTGTGTGTTAGTGTGCGACTCACTGAGCAGTGCTCCCCCATACAGGCGGATGGAGATGTTGGTAGTGGACAACTCCTCCTCAAACGTCACCTCGTACAGTTGGTTAGGGAAGACCAGGGCCTGTAAGGGGGGAGCAAAACCATGTTCAGAGCAAAACCACGTTCACACAACAACAAACCTCTCTATCCATCGCAATGTCTCCGGTCAGACGCTGTCAGCACTGAACACAAGAAGACAACCTTGTCCTGTTAGCCAGGCCTGCGTTCTGGAAGCCCTCCCACATGGACACACACACACATGGACAATGCCTCAACTGTTCCTCCTCTGTGTTCTACAGAGGCTTCAGGAGAGGATAGACTCTACTGTATTACACTGTCGGGATGACCCTGTCTTTGAGGAACACTGCCTCCCTCACATCTTGAATGAAGCTTTTCTCTCTCTTTCCATAGACGTTGTACAGTCCGACTCTGGGAGAGATCCCAGAAACGTGGCGATGTGGTGGTGACATTGGGATTCTGTTCTACAGTCATGGCTAAAAATAGAAGTTGTAAATGGCTGGACTGTCTTCACTCCACAGGATATCGTGCATGCAGGCACCTCTGTAGTGCTTACCATCAGGGCAATGACTGTGAAGAGCACCGCAGAGAGGAGGATCCACACCCTGCAGCCAGAAGAAGGGGGGAGAGAGAGAGGACAGAGAGAGAGAGACAGAGGCAGAGACAGAGACACAGAGAGACAGAGACAGAGAGAGGAAGGAAGGATAGTGAGACGGAGAGTTTGACAGAAAGGGAGGGAGGAAGAAAGAAAGAGAAGGATGTGGGGGATGGATAACGATGACAAATTATTCCTTCATCCGTATTCTATGTGAAAATCCCTTGCATCCAGTTACAGTTGCTGTTTA